>NW_024614022.1:0-5034 GCF_008729295.1 Plectropomus leopardus
ATATTTCAGAAACATAGCAAAAAAAGGCATTGAGCAACTTGTTAAGAAATGTTCTACATTAATTATATTTATTTATTTTTTTTCTAAGCTGGGGAAAAGTGCTCATTTACACGTTGCCTAAGTGATATCTTAAATGGCATATTTTGCATATAAATTCAATAACTAATGTTTGTTCAGATGATTGGTAAATTTGAAAGTGAAAAATCTATTAACGCTCTGTTGACCGACCGATCTTGTGCATATTTCTGTTAAAATTTGTGTTTCTTCATCGTCCTCAGCACAAAGTGTACCTGGTGCCTAAAGACCAGTTCAGCATGGAGTACGTTGAACCTAAAGTCCACTGCATCAGCACTCATGGACAGTTCTCACCCGACAGGTGAAGTAACATATAATCACTGTACTTCATTTGCTTTTTAACGACTTTAAAAACTAACCTGTTCTCCTCATTTCTGTCGCTGCAGTTCCTCCTGCGTCCCCTCACGCTTCCAGACCCCATCAGACTCGCTGGTCCTGAAGGAGGGCCAGAGCTCCTCCATGCAGGAGCCCGTCCTGGCCTCCCCTGCAGCCGCTCCTCCTCTGCCCTTCCACCAGAGAGACGAGCCGGCCTGGACGGGAGGAGACAGGCCTCCGTACGGAGCGGACAGCAGCGAGCACGTCAGGCTGGACTCACTGCAGGTACACAGCTGGTGCAGATGTTAATATTAACATGTAACTTCGTTTTTGAATTTCGTGTTGACTGTAGTTGTGTTTGGAGCAGTTTACTTGAGGTTCAGAGATTTAATTAACTGTGTTTGGTCGATTTAGTCAGTGAAAAGGAACTATTTTCATATATATTTTATATGACTTTGTTAGAGAAATGCTGGTGTTGAAAGTTGCTTCATGGACAAAAATATTACAGGAAAAGAGGAGATGATGATACTTTGTTACCTATTATTGTTATAATTATTAGAAATTGGTGCAAAAAGACAAAACAGAAACTGTGAAACATTGCTGGATTTAAAGGTACAATCATGATAAGAAAAATCATCAAAGGACACTTAAAGAAAAACAAGCTGACACAACAAACAACAACAACAACAATAAAAACAAAAAAGGAAAAGAAATTTCCTATAATAATAAATTCTAATAATAATATCTTGCAAAAGCATTTGAATTTGGGAAGATTTGTCAAATATGGCACCCATGTTGATGTATTTGATTGCGTTTGTGTGAAATGGAAAAAACCTATGAGAAAAATAAATAAAATGATAATAATAATAATAGCAAATTGAATAATAATGACTAATATAAATGATAATGAAAAATAATTGAACAGTGATATTTGTAGTAATATTACAATAAAAGCAATACATATAAATAGCTGGGTGGTAATAGCATGAAGGGAGTAAAAAAATAAATAATTAAATGTGATACTTAAATGTATCAGCTGCTGTTACAGATTAAACTACACAAAGGATTATAAAGTTGGTAAAATAAAGGTTCAGGGGGAGCAGCTGCACAAGAAACCTGGAATCAAAACTCTAAAATCGCTGTCGTGCTTTGGATTCGGAGAGCAGATGAAATCCGAACCAGCTGTAGGAAATGACCCGAACATCGAAGGTTTCTGGGTATCAGGACACAGATGTTAATGTCTGATAGCCGGCAGGTCTTCATCACTGCAGAGATTATAATCCAGCCTAAATCCACGCAGAGCTTCAGTTACAGGAACTTGTTTTAAACCTTTACGGGATGACGCATCACCAAACCTGCCCACTTTGACTCATCAGCTTTAAATCGTTGAAAAATAATCTGTTAGATTTCCTGAGTGAGATTAAAATATTGGAAATGGAGAAGATCACGGGAAGAAATGAGCAAAGAATCCTGACATCTAAAACTCACCAAATACTGTTTTTGTCTGTTTCCAATCTCTTCCTCATCATCATCCCGTTACCCAGAATGCAGCTGTGTACTCCACCCGTGTCCATGCGCTGGGACGTTACGTCTTCATCCTCCACTACCACCAGCCGCTCCACCCCAACTACCCCGTGCAGGTCTACATCAACGGAGGACGGATCTGGCAGGGTGAGATCATGCTGAGTGATGACACTGTGTAGTTTGTAAAATCAATACAACACATAAATAATGATTAATGCGTTTCAATAATGATCATTTAAAATAGATTAACCCTTTTGAAACCTGGAGTAAAATTACTTTCACAAGTCTATAAACCTTCAGACCTCAATGTTGCACAAATGGCAAGAAATATGTCAATTTAGAAAATTGGTTTGTTTTTTTTAAAGGGTTAATAAGGTTTTCATGTTTTCTTTTGTTTTTGTGCATCAGGCCACGCCAACGCCTCCTTCTGCCCGCACGCATACGGCTGCCGAAACGTCCTGGTGTCTGAGAACCAGATCATTCTGGATGTGACGGACCACGAGGTTTTCGTCACCGTGCAGATACCTGCTGACAAGACGCTGTGGCTGGTACGTTTCATTTCTCTCCTTTTGTTTACCAAAGTGAAGCTCCTCCATCTTCTCCTTAGGGTTAAGGTTATTGTTATTATTATTATTAATATTATTATTTTGACTGACCAGCAACAGTTTCAAGATCTTTCAAAAAGTGATTAGGCTTATAACTTATTGAAAGTTGCATGCAATAGTCCATCTTAATAATAATAATAATACATTTTATTCATAGAGCGCTTTTCAAGAAACTCAGAGACACTTTACATTGTAAAAAGCCTGTATCTTGCGCTTTCATTGGCTGTGGCTGGCTGACAACGTCTCCGACACGTAGTAGTCAAGCGCAGATTTGCCTCTGATATGGGACCTTTTTCAGGGAGCTCCAAAAACTGTGGCTGTGGGGAAATCAGGGCAAAAACTCAGGTAATTTCAGCATTATTTGGGTAAAACCTTCACAGCACATTAGCGCATGATTCAGCAGGTTTTTTTTAGATGCTGAGACTTCATGACAAATGTTTTCTCTTGACTTTGACACACATATGGTGTTATTCGCGATATAAAAATGAATTTGGAAGTATTAATACCCATCGGCTCTTTGATGAAGAAATAAAAGTTTGATCTCTGAAAAATAAGCAGAAAGATTGTATCTCATACTTGTGTCTCCACAGGATTATATTCTGGTCGTGCCTGAGAAGAGCTACAGCTCCAGCTACCTGAGCGAGGAGCCTCTGGATAAATCATACGACTTCATCAGCAACTGCGGCCAAAACAGCTTCTACATCGAGTCAGTATCTCAGCATGGGAGGAAGTTCAATATGCAAGAGTGTTCATAATGCACATTTTAACCCTTTGAAACCTGAGAAAATGAGTTTGATGTCTTTCAAAAACATTGGAAGAAGGCAATGAGTAACAAAAGAGGAAAAATTTGCAAGAAATTAGTAAAAAGTAGAAGAAAATGACCTGAAAATTAGTAAAAAAAAAAAAAAATAATAAAAAAAAAGAAAGAAAACACAAGCGCTTTAAAATTATATAATTCTGCAACAGAATTTTAAATATCCATATTTATGTATTTTTACATTTCTTTTTTTCTTTGACATTTTTCCTATCTTTTTTTTTCTAAATCTACTAAATTCTTGCAGTTTGATGAACATTTCTTACAAAGTTGCTCATTGCCTTTTTGCTCATGTTTTGAAAGAAGTCATATCAATTTTGCCCAAAGTAAAGAGTTAAATACATGTGAAAGGCATCTAAACGCTGCACAAGAAAACTGATGTCACTCCAGGTCACAAACGGTTAAACAAGTCAATTCAATCTTTATTTCAGACACGCAGAAAGGTCCATAGCATAAACAAGTAAATATAAAGACAGCTTAACAAACTAAAAAAGAAAAGCAATGACAATAATATATATAAAGTGTTTCTTTGTTCTTACTGTGAAAACAGAAATTTCTTCATGGATGTTTTTCTACAGTTTGTGAATGACGGACTCTTTTCCTCTCCTCCCTCCAGTCCGTCCACGGCCTCTCCGTTCTGCCTCACCTCGGCCGTGTCTCTGTCCGCCTTCTTCAACAACGGGGCGATGCCCTGCGCCTGCCACGAGGTCGGAGCCGAGAGCGACACCTGCGAGCAGTTCGGCGGTCAGTGCCAGTGCAGACCCAACGTGATCGGCAGAGACTGCTCCATGTGCGCCACCGGCTACTGGGGATTCCCCAACTGCAGACGTGAGTGTCTAAACGGTCGAGTGAAGGTCAAATAATTTGTTTTTGGCACCCTGATTATAAATGTAAATCGAGCAGCAACATCCGGGGCTGAAAAAAGAAGCCAATGCAGAGGTGCCACAAACTGCAGTTCCTCTAATGTCCACTAGAGGCTGGCTCCAAGAGCGAGTCAATATCCAGATCTCCATGTTAAAAAGCTTTACGGCTTTACAGCCGGCAAGGAGAAATGACCCAAAAATTAACATGAAAAAGTCAAAGAAAATTACCTTAAAATCAGTTAAAAGAAATGAAAATAAAAAAACAAACGAAGCAAAGGGACTCGGTAAAAAGTGCTTTAAAATAATATAGTTCTGAAACAAGATTTTGAATATCTATATTTAAATGTAGGTTTTTCCGTGACATTTTTCCTTTGATATTTTATTATCATTATTTTCTAAATCTACTAATCTCTTGCAATTTGTTGAACATTTCTTACCAAGTTGCTCATTGCTGTTTGTTTAAAAAAAAAAAAAAAAAAAAGGATAAACTTTTTCAGACTTAAAATCCATCTATAATCTGTTGTGGCTGCAGTAACTTGTCTCTCTCTGAGCAGAGGACTGTCTCTTCCTGCGTAACTAACTGTCTCCTTCCTCGTCTCTCCTCCAGCCTGTAACTGTGGGACGAGGTTGTGTGAACCGGTGACCGGCGACTGTATCTGCCCTCCGAGGACTGTCCTCCCAGAATGCACCCAGTGCCAGCCTCAGACGTTCGGCTGCCACCCTGTGGTCGGGTGCGAGGTCTGCAACTGCTCGCGGCCGGGCGTCGTCTCCCCCGATGTGAACTGCGACAACCTCAGCGGACAGTGCAGGTACGACAAGACGAGACAGAGCAAATAAC
>NW_024614023.1:0-5127 GCF_008729295.1 Plectropomus leopardus
TGTGTGGATGAACTGTGCCATACTCTGGGACACACAAATATTAACACACATCAACACTCATACAAGCAAGCAAGACCACTCCGCGTCCAGATGCCTGTGTCTAAGGTAACGTATTGTTATCTTTTTGTTCTGGTATGAAGGTCAAACTCCGAGCTGCTCTCTGGAGACTTTTGGTTGTTTCTCGCTTCTTGAGATCAGTGTTCTTTTGTTTGAGTGTGCTCATTACAATAAATGTATGAATTTGACTGTGTTGGGTTGTGTATGCAAATAGCACTATTTGCAGGCTTCATCACAACTGCTCTCCAAATGCTGTCCTTGGTAAAGTCACAACTATTTTTACATTACTCACATTTATGTAACCAGATATTTCACGCTGCACTGCAACAGTTTTTTTGGACATTGGTTATACGTTTTTTTTGTTTGTGTTTAATTAGCATGAATATTTTTGTACACTTTTCTGAATTACATATTGAAGCACCAGTCATTTAAATTTGTGCAGCATGGAGACAGACGTTTGGGAGAAATCTGGCAAATTTCTCTGGTGTGATTCACTCTTTAGTGAATTGGGGCTCGTGTTGTTCCAGAGAATTTAAATACTTCTCTGAATGCCTTATTCCATTACTGTTTATTCATGCGTAAAATAGTATTATTAGAGATGCGCTTTAGCTGTTAATGTTGACTCAGTATCACTGAAATTGCAGCAAACACTTTTGAATTTTGTTTCTTTATAACAGTAATTAATATTGAACTGTTACCTGCTGTATATGACACCATCTAGTTCTGTCTTGGATGTTTACCTCTTGAAGAGTATTGTCAGTAATACATTAGATAATCGCTGACCCGAGCAACCGTGAACAGAGACAGCAGGTGTTTGTGTGTTCCTCCTGCCTTTCATTGTTAAATGTTTCTTGTCACACTGAGGAGATAAAAAACATTTCTCCTGAGTAGCATTGACAGGCTCTTGAGATAACAGAGTGAGAAAAAGGTTAGAGACTAGAGACACAGAGAAAGAGAGAGAGAGAGTACCATGTGGTTTAATTAACCACTCGGGTGCAGCAGGTACATTTGTTTATCTACCAAGAGCAACTCGACAGGTTTCTAGTTGTATAAAGTGCAAATTTTGACTGAATTTCTAGGAAATCTGCAAAAGAAAATACTGTCACGCAAATGTTAAAGATTGCAGCAGTCAAACCTCAAATGTTGGAAAACCATGCAAAAAGACCTGATGGAAACTTTGCATTTCAGTTTCATGTTTTAACTTGAGGAGCGTTTCTTTGAAATTCCACGCATATCTGATATTGTCCTCTGCCTCTCTTCTTAGCTTCTTCACTTTCAGTCAAATGCGACACGTAGGACATGTCATAATATAGTTTATAAGTCTGCGTCCATTAGACTTTGTCGCATTTGTTTTTATTAATATACCATTTGTTCCAACTAGGCTAAGCGCAAAAAGTTTTTTGAATTCATTTATTTCCTCTCAGTTTTGTTTTTAATATGCAAATTAAAATTCTGCTTTGAGAGGTTTGACTGTATGTTTGACTGATTAGTTGTTTTCCTCACAGTCACTGTTGGAAATGTAAATGCCTGTCTGGAACATCCATAGAAGCCACACTGCTGAACTCAGAAGCTGCCATTAGCCTGGTTTAAATGAAAGTGGGCTAACATTTTCCAGCTCTCTTGCAGGGTTCATGAAGTCCATCCAGGTCTTTGCCTCTTTGTGGCATTGTATGAATACAAATGGTGCATTGAGGAAATCTAAGTCAAGGATTTTGTGGCAGGCTGTGACTCAGTCAATTTTAGAGGGCAAACATATCTATATTTAGTCATACAATGCATACAGGAACCTACAACAGCAATTTAAAAAATCACGGAGCCATCAACTCCTAGGAAATATAAGACAAAGTTTTTTAAATGTATGCTTTAAATCAGATTGTCTTGCTCACATTTATAAGATAAAGAAGGGCTTTATTTAATATTATGAACTTTTCCTACAGATGTTTCCTAAATCCTATCTATAATAATGTCCAAAGACTAACATGAGTGCCAGATTTAGAAATGCTAGACATCAGGAATTGAATAGAAACTGAATTTAGAAATATGGCTACAAAACCAGGAAGTCTAATTATGTTCTCCACACTGACAGTTTATAATGGCCCACAGATGACCTCTCAGTGTTAATGGCTTCTAATAACAGCCATTATATACAGCCAATTGTCAACGTTTCCTTTTAATATAGGAATTTTTCTTTTTTACAGTGGTTCCTGCTCCATATATGGTTACTTTGTGACTTTGTAGCTGCAGTGTGTGTGTCTCAGAAACATATATGTGTGTTTGAATTTGAGCCGCGTGTGTTTATGTGTGTTTACAATGGATATGTGTCCATTGTGTGCTTTGTGCATCCTGTGGGACCTGGTGTAGTGCTTTAATGTCTTCACAAAGAAATGAAGGGCAGGGGGTGGTGAGGGGGAGATGTGCAGGCACAAATGGATACATATGTCAGACAATATTTACAGACACACACACACATCTGCAATCATGGAGACCAGTTAGTATGTTTGGTGGAAAAATGCACCACGCACATGCCTCTCTCTGAGCTCATTTGTCTCTTCTCATTATTGCAATCTCCTCCCTCTCTCTCCCCTTCCCTCTTTCCTTCTCACTTGTTTGTGCAGCTTGGGAGTCTACCTTCTTAGCCTCTTGGGCATTCGCTCTCTCTCTCCCTCTCTCTTTCTCTCTCTCTCTCTGTATGCACAGTTCAGTTGGCCTTGCCCACACTGACAGAATCACATACACCAGCTCAGCCATCCAGCCACAAACACTCACACAACAGTTTGACAGAGGAAGTAGGCCACTTTAATGGGGATGTGTGGAGTGCCTGTATCTGCCTTTAGTGGATTGTAACCTGGAACTACTTCCTCTTGCCAGGTAGGGTTTATGTACCGTCACTTTATGTCTCATCTATCTTATTTTGTGCGGAGGTTTCATACAGTTGATTTTATGGGGTTTTTTTTGGCTTTTGGGGGAACAAATATTTTTAGAGTTGTCATGCGGTTAGTTTAAGTTGAGCTGATATTGTTGTGCTGCTGGGGGGCAGGGAGTGGTTAAGTCATACGGGGATAGGGGGAGGACGGAGAGATGGAAGGGAAGATAGGAAAAAGCAATAAAGGCGTATTTATCACTTGGTATCTTTATGACATGCTCATATGAGGAGGCGGGTGTCCGGCTTGTGCACTATTTTGATTAATTTAAGTTCAGTATTTCTACTTTGCTTTACATTTTCTTACTTTATGTCTTTGTTTTATTCCATCTCTATCACTCCGTCCACTTATCCCTTTTTCCTCTCATAGCTGTAATAGCTCTCTTTAATACAGTTGCTCCTGTAATATCACCTCCCTCTTAGTAAAGAAGTGAAGTTGTGGACAGTATTTTCTGAACAGATTGTTTACATCCCCTGTTTTGCTCTTTTACTTAAGTGGTTTCTGGTCTAGCTGTGTCTCCAGTGACAGGACTTAGTCTTCCACATGGCTGGGGAGTCATAGGGGCGAAAAACAGGGGGGCTGAGAAAGACAAGCAGTAGGGAGATAGCCATTAAAAAAAGACTATACCATGTCAGAGCCAAGCCGAACGTGATAGAGACAAGAGGAGGGAGCAAAGCGAGGGACCAGAGGGGAAAACAACAACAGGAAGCACACTAGGGAAAATTGCTTTTCTCTTTTCCTCATTAGGGGAATTGTGGTGCTGAGAAGCAGGGAGAGAGAGAGAGAATAAGATCTGTGTGTTGCAGCTAGTTTGTGTTGATGCCTGTTGATTGGGGAGAAGATCAATATTACAGTGTTCGAGCAAATGGTAGCTTGTGTTTGGATGAATGTTGTGTAAAGATTTGGAGTTTAAGGAGGTTTTTTTTTTCTCAAAACTGGGGCAGGCAGTTTTCTTGAAAAGGGAAAAAAAAAAGCCAGAATATTGTACAGTAACCTTTGTGAGCATAGAGCGCCCCGGGAATGAGTCCTGAAATCTGGAAATGTTTTAGCATTTTCGTACTCCCCTCATCTTGAAGTCAGTGGGTTTTTGGTTAGATGCCTGAAATAAGGTCTGTGGTTAACACAAGCTGAAGAGACCTTCACGTTTTGTTCTACAACATAAAATATGTCAGTAAATACCTTGCGAACTTCGAAGCATTTTTTGTGTGTGTAAAAAAGGCGGTTGCTAAGATGTGGCTAAATGAGACTGCAGACTGGCATCATGCTGAGCTGTGCTAAACACAGCTTAACAGCCTTAACCAAACGTTGGTGTAGTTTGTCTTTTGCTCAGGGGCAGCTCTTTACTTCTGGTGATGCATCTACACTTCAAAACTCCACTGAAAAGTGGTGTTCATTTGTGAAGATTATCTTGCTGAAGAAAACTTGTAGGTATCATAAACGTTTGTTCACCATAGCGCTTATTTTCTGCAATAATCCAAATCCAATGTAAAAATCTCATTGGCTTATTCAGGAGGGAACCAGGGTGGAGCCTACAGAAAAACGTCATCCCAGGAGCACTCTATTCTTTTCTTTGCAAACTTGTGGGCCTGTAAAGCCATTTGAAATGAGACACTGTGATTCAAGTCTGTAGCTAGTCAGCTGCTATAGCTGCTGGAGGAATAAACTATTAGCAAAATTTTCTTTCCGTCTTTGAAACACTTTGCCAATATTAACACTTGTTGTGTTACATTTAGATAAGTCTTTCTTCTTTTTTGGGGTTGCATTGCAGTGCATAGGCAGTTATTATCAATGCTTGAGCAGCATTTTTTTTTCAGGATTTTCTCTCATTTTATCAGGCTTTTACCAAAAAGCTGGCATGCAAATCAGAATTTTTAGAACAGCCAACAAGAACACCCTCTTTCTAAAATGATATGTGATTGGGCAAAGTCTCCCATCACAATTTGGATTTTTTTAAAGCCTGAAAACAGAGCCAAGAGGAGGTGCAGAAGTCTTAGCCTCCATGAGGCACAATATGTTGAAAGATTATTATGGAATTTGTGCCCAATGATGCCAAAGTATAACAGCTTACCCCAGCTTTAAGTGATAGAAGAAGCATAAGAACACTCTCCTCTCCTCTCCTCTCCTCTCCTCTCCTCTCCTCTCCTCTCCT
>NW_024614024.1:0-2425 GCF_008729295.1 Plectropomus leopardus
TGTTGTGTTGTAATGTGTTAAAGCAAATTTTCTTAATGTGTTGTGTTTTAATGTAGTCTAATCTCTTCATGAGTTGTTATGATGTATTGTGGAGCCTTTTCTTTAAGTGTTGTGTTGTACTGTAGCACATCTTAATGCTTTGTATTGTAGTGCATTCTCTTTATGTGTTGTGGGATTTTCAGTTCATTCTCCAAATGCTGTGCATGTGTTTTCAAATTGATGAAGCTGTTCTTTTTAATTTGCTTGTGTTTTGTCTATTTGCATGTGTTTTCTGAAGTTGCGGTGAATTTGCCCCTGTCACCCACCGTACATAATGAAATGAAGAGGTGTATCATCTGGGGCATGAAACAGATCCTGAATAGGAGAATGCACACTTGATATAATATTCATCAGGCATTATCTTTAGCTGTAATTATGCTGAATCAACATCATTTAAAGGTAAATTAAGGAAATGTAGCTCTTAATCTTCCCACAGAAGGTGATGTATTCAGATTTAACATTTCACCCTCTAGCAGTTCGAACCGTTAAATGCTGTTATCAGTTCCTCCATGTCCAGCCTTTTAAAACTCTGCCAAGTTAAAATGACTGCGAGTGCTGGCAGTCGTAGATGACACATTGTGACAAGAGCAAGCAGTCTTCTCAATCCATCTCCCAGCTTTTCATTGCAATATTACGTCTTGGTTTATTGCATCGATTTTTGTTGCAGCTTAATCTCTCTGCCAGGTTGTGCCAACTCTTCACGTTTTTGAAGGTGTTCACCGCTCCTTGTGTGCTTTCTACAATCCCCAAAGCAATCCCCCGGTAACCTTTCCCCAGAATGCAAAGAAAGGTTACATCAGTGTAACTCTCTGGACCTTAATATACTCCCCATCTCACCTCAGTGCCACTGTGTTTGCTGGACAGTTTTGCTGTTCATTTAGCAAAACAACTTTGAAAGTCACCTCTTGTCTTTTTTATTTTCCTCTCTTATTTTCCTTCTGTTGGCTTTGGGCATCTGAACTTCTCATCACACTAAGCATGCTGTCAAGTTGGATTAGTCCATGAAGTTCAACTTGTGGGTATTTTTTATTACAGGAAAGGCACTCTAGGCTTATGTCTGACAAATAAACCTTGCTGAGTTGCAAGTTCAAAGTTTATGCATTTATTTTCTGCAGGCTGTTTCGCCCCTCAATTATTTCTCCTGAGTCCAAAGTTTTTCTGCTGCAGCTTAATGATACACGCATGGCATCATCAATAGCAGAGCAACAGGGAGAGGAGGGTGAGGAAAGAGTGGGGTTACTGGGAGGTTGGCTTCTACCTCTGCCTTGATGAGGGGACGTTACTGTCGGGAAGACAGAGAGAATGAGCAGGAACAGACACAAAAACAAGAGCCCAGTTATTAAACTAAATTAAGGAGCTCCCCTCAGCACCCAAAGTGCTGTTTAAATGAATGTTGAGAGGTCAGTCTTAAGTTGCTTTGTTACAAACCATGCCTTTTCTTCAAAATGTATCATCATTTTGAATCTTATGCAGGGTAAATGCTATGTGATTCATTTATCTTGCATGCAACATATTTTAATCACCCTTTCTGCACGGTTAAAACAGCTGCTCATGCTGCTCGGTTCACAGGTCTCGATGTGGGTGCACCAGTGGTGTGGTGGAGGGCTGGAATGTCTGAACTAAATCTCTTGAAATCTGCCCAATAGTTGCCAAAACATAAAAAACACAAAATCTAACCGTATGTTGCCACTACATAAAAAGTTAGGGGATCATCATTAGGATCTGTCCCCTGAGCACCATGTCTGTTCCAAATTTCACCCGATAGTTGACCACACATCTCTGTTTGGACCAAAGTATTGGACAACTGGAGCAACATTTCCTTTCCTGGAGGCTGGAAGGAAAGAACTGACGCACTGATGGAAGTTTATGTGCTTTGCTTTGATGTATTTATATCACAACAGAGACTACAGTTAGTGGAAAATCATGGCAGAAATCCATCTGATTGTCCAAAAGCCAACTGCTGATTGTCTGGACAATTCATTAAGTGTGGCTACTTATGCTAAACAGGACATCAAATGACAGCCAGTATGTCTGGCCTATTCGGGGGTAAAATGGGGCTTAATACCTACATTGTCCTCTCAGCTTTAATTGTTGTGAACCTTTTAGGCCAGAAGAGGGCAACAGATAATTGTGTCAGTGGAAGTAAAGATAAAAGCTTTAATCAGTGCCAGTCAGTTGTGGAATTTTTTGATGTGTTTGCATGATTACAGAGTACTGGAAACAAAAGTTAAAAAACACAGCACAAAAGTTTTGCTATTTTGTCGGAATTTGTTTGAGTCGGACATACACAAACCCCACCTGTGTGCGTGTGTGTGTCAACACCCATTTTCCAAACTCTTTCCTCAGCTCCTCCCCATTAACCTGCCTCTGTACTCAGTTCCCATCT
>NW_024614025.1:0-1927 GCF_008729295.1 Plectropomus leopardus
TGCAAATAAACCCCAAAACACATACATTTGACATGTGGAAAAAATGACCAAAGAAGCAAGGCTATAGTATGGCAAAAATGTCAAAATATGACATGTCCCAAAAACAGCTGAAAACTTCTGAAAACTGCATAAAACAGCCTGCAATCACACACCATATCAAAGAATGGTGCAAAAACTGACAAAAACACATACATTTAACATGTGGAAAAAAAAGCAAAGAAGCAAGGCTATAGTATGGCAAAAATGTCAAAATATTACATGTCCCAAAAATTGCTGAAAACTGTTGAAAACTGCATAAAATAGCCTGCAAAGACACGCCATAGCAAAGAATGTTGCAAAAAACCCAAAAAACACTGAAATATGACATGTGGAAAAAATGACCAAAGAAGCAAGGCTATAGTAAGGCAAAAATGTCAAAATATGACATGTCCCAAAAACAGCTGAAAACTGCTGAAAACTGCATAAAATAGCCTGCAATCACACGCCACATCAAAGAATGGTGCAAAAAAAGTCAAAACACATACATTTGACATGTGGAAAAAATGAGCAAAGAAGCAAGGCTATAGTATGGCAAAAATGTCAAAATATGACATGTCCCAGAAAAACAGCTGAAAACTGTTGAAAACTGCATAAAATAGCCTGCAAAGACACGCCACAGTAAAGAATGGTGCAAAAACTGCCAAAACACTAAAATATGACGTGGAAAAAATGACAAAAGAAGCAAGGCTATAGTATGGCAAAAAAGTCAAAATATGACATGTCCCAAAAACAGCTGAAAACTTCTGAAAACTGCATAAAATAGCCTGCAATCACACACCATATCAAAGAATGGTGCAAAAACTGACAAAAACACTAAAATATGACATGTGGAAAAAATGACCAAAGAAGCAAGGGTATAGTAAAGCAAAAATGTCAAAATATGACATGTCCCAAAAACAGCTGAAAACTGTTGAAAACTGCATAAAATAGCCTGCAAAGACACGCCACAGCAAAGAATGGTGCAAAAACTGCCAAAAACACTAAAATATGACACGTGGAAAAAATGACCAAAGATGCAAGGCTATAGTATGGCAAAATTGTCAAAATATGACATGTCCTAAAAACAGCTGAAAACTGTTGAAAACTGCATAAAATAGCCTGCAATCACACGCCATAGCAAAGAATGGTGCAAAAACTGCCAAAAACACAAAAAATTGACGTGTGGAAAAAACGGCCAAAGAAGCAAGGCTATAGTATGGCAAAAATGTCAAAATATGACATGTCCCAAAAACAGCTGAAAACTTCTGAAAACTGCATAAAATAGCCTGCAATCACACACCATATCAAAGAATGGTGCAAAAACTGCCAAAAACACTAAAATATGACATGTGGAAAAAATGACCAAAGAAGCAAGGGTATAGTAAAGCAAAAATGTCAAAATATGACATGTCCCAAAAACAGCTGAAAACTGTTGAAAACTGCATAAAATAGCCTGCAAAGACACGCCACAGCAAAGAATGGTGCAAAAACTGCCAAAAACACTAAAATATGACACGTGGAAAAAATGACCAAAGATGCAAGGCTATAGTATGGCAAAATTGTCAAAATATGACATGTCCTAAAAACAGCTGAAAACTGTTGAAAACTGCATAAAATAGCCTGCAATCACACGCCATAGCAAAGAATGGTGCAAAAACTGCCAAAAACACAAAAAATTGACGTGTGGAAAAAACGGCCAAAGAAGCAAGGCTATAGTATGGCAAAAATGTCAAAATATGACATGTCCCAAAAACAGCTGAAAACTTCTGAAAACTGCATAAAATAGCCTGCAATCACACACCATATCAAAGAATGGTGCAAAAACTGCCAAAAACACTAAAATATGACATGTGGAAAAAATGACCAAAGAAGCAAGGCTATAGTAAGGCAAAAATGTCAAAATATGACA
>NW_024614026.1:0-1245 GCF_008729295.1 Plectropomus leopardus
ATAAGGAAAAACATATTTGGAAATGGTTAATGAAGTGAATGAAACTAAACTGTGTGAAACTAAACTCAAAAGAAATATTACAGGGGACTGTGATGAAAGCAAAAAATACTTGAGTGTGAAAGCATGGTATGAAGGCTTTTCACACACACTCACACAGCAGCACAGAGCCATCAACTCGAACAAAAGGATGGTCGTTAACTAAAACAAAGAATGTGGCCCATTGGGAGCTGGGACATGAGCAGTAACATGAGCTCTGGCAGGACACCGGAATAACTCTGATTCAACAAGTAGTAATGTTGAATTAAAGCCACCAACCTTTGTAGACAAGAATTGGAGCCCTAAATGGTCAGCCTGTAGGTTAGGGGATTCCCTTCATTCAGACACAAGAAGGGTGTATATATATATATCACTGTTCACTTTGGCAACATATATTGTGACTGTACTTTTTAAATATGTCTGTCTTAGTAAAGTGTGGTGTTGCTAATGCAATTATTTGTCTCCTGTGTATCATTTGGGGAAAGTCGGCACAGGTAAGAGCGAGGGCCAGAACAAAAGCAGGGTCGTTACAGGAACGTGGCTCATCGGGGGATGGGACATGGCAGCTGCCCACAGAGCAGCAGTAGTAGTAGAGAGCCAGCACAGTGCCCTGATAGTGTTTGGAGCCCACAGTATTTAATGGCATTATAACCCTGACCCCTAACCTACAGGCTGACCATTGAGGTCTACAGTTAACTCATTTGGGGATTGTCAGCGTAAATGCTGATACTTCCCCACGAAAGTGAATTTAGCTTTGCTAAAGTAGTGAGGTTATTCAATGGAGTAAAGAAATACTCTGGGGTGGAATACAGCTTATTTTACCTTAAATCACATCTACAGGTCCTGGGGTCATAAGAAAGGATTCCACAGACCAGTCTGCAGTGTTAGGCCAAAAAAAATTGTATTTATTCATTTTTTAATTTTTTTTTTTTCCCAGACGGCTCCTGTCGCGAGCAATCTATGTGCTGCATTTGCAGCGCATGCGCTGAAAATGCACCAAATGTCCTGAAAATGGGCAAAAACACCATAAGAAAGGATTCCACAGACCACTCTGCAGTGTTAGGCCAAATAAAATTGTATTTATTATTTTTTATATAAAAGTTGAGCCTATTCTTATCAATATTATATAGTTTACGCACATATGCATCCAAATTTAGTACTTAAACAGCTCACTTACATTCGCTGAGTTTGACTTTACGTTTGACACCA
>NW_024614027.1:0-2183 GCF_008729295.1 Plectropomus leopardus
ATTATAGTGTATATTAATTTGTACAATATCCCTTTCTCTAGCAAGCCATGGGAAAAATCAGCTATTTACGTCTACTAATAACCTAATATTAATGTTATTGTACGATTAATATTGTTGTTATAAGATATTTGAAATGCTATTTTTTATTCTATTACAGATTTAGAGTTTTAGCCTAAATGAGAAGGTCTTTGGTAAATATTGGATGTATTTAGAATGTTATGTATTTCAGTTATATTGTAAACAGTGTTTAAAATGTTAATATTGTTGATTTGATTACTGTAATAATTATTATTTGTTTTGTTATTCAGACTTATTATCACTGCATTTTATTTGATATTAATTATGGAAAACAGAAAGCACTTGCGAGGTATGTCTATTTTTTAAGTGCCATGCGACTACACTTCCCCTTCCTCTTACCTGTTGGTTTCTCTGAACCTGTCTTTTGTCATTCTGTACATAATATTTGTATTTCTTTTTACAGGAAAAAAATGTTCATTTAGTTTAAATATGAATGTCTTGTTCTACTTTCTTCCTTTCCTTTTTTGTTACCGTGATTGTTAAATGTACTCCTGTAATAAACTATAAAGTAAAAAGATATCTGTTTAGTGAATTTAGTGAATACTGCCTTTACACTATAAGGGTTTACAAGCTTTTCCTCTTTCGGTGGAGTGACAGCTGTACAAAACCTCTACAGAAAAAAACCTGACACTGCTACATCTGTAAAACGGCTTAATAACGGTAGACAAAAAGAGCAACAACCAATGGCAACACAGATTATACTCTCAGCATTTCCATGATTCATGGCTGTTGAGACTGTCCTCTAATAAAGTCAAAACACAATAAAGCCCAGATCCAGATATATAAACCACTTCCAAAATCAGTAAAGCATGCATAAATACCACACTGTGAACACAACTTTGTGTTAATAAACCACATGAAGTATGTGCACAAGCAGCATGCAAATGAAACAGATGGCAGGCAGCTTGTATATGCTAACGAGCTCGGAGCACTGAAAACACCAACATGTAAATCAGAACGATCAGAAAGTTGTGGATGGGGGACAAGCGAGACCAGGTGCCTTCTGTCAGCTTAAATAAACTGTTAATAGCAGTAAACGCTGCAGAGATGCGACATTCCATCAACAGCATTTTTTAATAATATGCCAACCAATGAAGGTCAGTGCAATGTTGTAATATTCATACAATTTCTGCCCATGACAACCACATTATTACGAAGCTATTTTACCGTTCGGCAGGTAAAACACTGTTAATGGTAACTTATCTGGTTAAATTCTGGCGTTAGGCAACTAACAATCTTGTTTCCAATGTTTAAGTCAACCATATAACATATCCCTCATCCATCTGACATTTACAACCTTACCTCTCGCACACTATTTCTGCTGTAGCTGTCACATATATCCTACATAAAGATATAAATGTAAAAAACTCTTAGAAAGACTGTACTATGTACTTACACCAAGTGTAGACATGCATAAACCTCTAATGCTGGGTCCTTCAAATATTATCCTTATACTCTATGCCCTTACCTTCTCCTTATATGCCACACTGAAAGTATTGTTGACTTTACAGCAAGCAGAATATTCATTGCCTGTCATTTTGTAAAAATAATTTTAGGGAAGACCAAAGCCTTGATTAAATCACACCTAAATCCTTCTTCAAACAGCCCTGCCTATTGCTCTATATACTGAAATGACATTGGGAAGCAGAGCATAGCTGTAACTAAAACTAAACACTCGTGTCTTTTGTAGAGTCCTGTGCTTTTTTTGTTGTAAATGTTAACCATTTTGTTATTGAACTTTTCAAAATGATCTTGAACAATGGGGCCAAAGTCCCATCATGTGGGGAACACACACAAACTCGTGCTTTGGTTTCAACTCTCAGCACACTGACTGACTGATGTCTCAATGCCTCCATATCTGTTTTTATTCCCCAGCCAACAGATCACTGTGGTTTGTGAACATCAAGAGGAGACCGGCTGTGATGTTTCGCTGGGAGTTTTCCTTTAGCTTGATGGAAGACAGAAACAGAGATGGAGAAAGAGGGAAAGCTATTGCAATGAGCACAGATGTAAAAAACTATACGCACACTTCAAAGACGTGGTTTGACAGTGTGCACTTACACACACACACACACACACACACACACACACACACACACACACAC
>NW_024614028.1:0-2595 GCF_008729295.1 Plectropomus leopardus
ATAATATCCTTTAATATGTTATATTAAATGTGTCATTTTTTATTGCTCTGTGAAGACGTTTGAATTGATCTGTTGTATATAAAGTCTATGGAAGCATGCTATACAAATGAAGCTGCTGTGCCTTGCCATAATGTTCTGTAAAACCACTTTTCTGGTTAGTCAACATCATGACTCAGGAAGAGAAGGGGAGCATCCATGATTTAGTATATGTAGCTTCTCTGCAGCAACATCCATATTTAAAGAAATGAAGAACTGTCATGGCTGCTTGACTAAACTGGAACTGGAACTCCACTGGTTCACTGAGGCATACAGGTTTGAAAGTGAACGCGATGGTGGGATTTTTTGCTCTTACTCAAAGCTAAATGGGTATTAACTCTGATCTTACAGCAACACTCCTCTGATTTTACACCAATGTGTTTGGATACTACTGTACCAGTAAAGCAGTATAAAGTCTTTAGTCTTTCGTCTTTAGGTGTCCTTTAAGTGATGTCACTGTAGTCATTTGGTCTGAGGACTACAAGTTTACAAACTAAATCAGTGTGGAGGTGTGGATTTAGACAGAAGTGATCTTACCAGACCTCTGCAGCTGCTCAGCTCTGCTGCAGGCTAAAGGCCTCAGGCTTTGCTAACTGTTGCTAGCATAACACACACCAATCTCTTCCACTCAACTGTTGATGACTGAGTTGCATTTTGGGTAATGTAGGCACCTGGGTTTGAAAAGAATGCACAAAATCAAAGATATCTGTGGTTCCACTGCATCAATTTTAAGTCTCTTATTAGGCATCATTAGTGAGTGCACAATGCTACATCAGTGGAGTAATATTTCAGAGAAGAGTTCTGCTTTATTGCAACATCAGTCCTGATAATAGTGACTCCTAAAAAAATTCCTAGAAATGTCCTAAAATCCTAGAAATGTCCTAAAATTCTAGAAACATATATGGGGCTGCTGCGACTGGCCTCAGAGCAAAGCCAGTCGAGAATCCCTTTTTTAGAGTACATCAACCACTTTTTTTGGAAGTCAATCTGAAAATAAGCACGCTCAAAATGTTGCCTATAACCCTGCTGCAACATAAATAAATACATTTGTTTGTACACACAACTAAGTCAGAGCAGGAGGTGGGTGTGTAAATTACGATAGCTAGTTTGGGTCATTTTGTCTTTCACGTATGTTTGTCTAACCCTGGAGTCTGTTTGAGGTTGTCAGACTTGTGTTTCTTGCCCTGATCATGCAGTGTTATTGAGTTGCATCACGGGACATAGAGGATTCAACCTTTACTGACCCATAGTGAGGAAAAAAAAGTCTGCTGGTTGTTTTTTGTCCATTTCCTCTTTGATTTCACTCACCAATTATCAAACTTTATCCTACAGGGATGGAATTAAAACTCAGATTCTCGTTGCAGGTGACATGGAGCCGAACAGAGGAGCACATTCAAGCTGAACAATGTAGCAGATGACACAAACTGAGTCAAATTTAACAGCTGAGTTGGACAGCGGTTTGTGAAGGTCCATGCTGTACAAACAGTCAGTATGACGGGATATTCCACACCCTCCTTATCTGTCCAAAGCACACGCAGTCATTCTGCAGCTTTAACGTGACGTCTAAACACATCTGTACTATCACATCTGAGGGGCACAAACCTGATAGCATAAAGAATTACTGATAGAGTCAGTGTTTGTCCCCCACGCTGTCCCTCTGTCCTCACCCCGACCTGCACCTGTACAGGAGTCAGCTGTGACACCTGGCAACAAAGTGCCAGTGCAACGAAAAAAAAGATCCTGTAAAACATTACTATGAAAAACTTTCTCAAAATAATGACTCATAATTTTAGGAATCTCAATAATATTTTTTTTTTCAATTCTTTTGTAAAAAAAAGAAAAAGTATATTTTTGAGATACTATGGAAATATTACAAGGTCAGTGAGTCATTATTTTTGAAAAAGTTTCTAATCAATTTGAGATTTTTTAAAAGAAAGTCATTTTGAGAAACATAATTTTGAGATAAGACATTTTCTAAGATACTAAGTCATTATTTTGTGAAAAGTTATTATTTTGAGAAAATTTCTTATTATTTTCAAGTCATTTTTTCAAGATAAATAAGTCATTTCAGAAAATTTCTAATTATTTTGAGACACTAAGTCATTTTGAGATATTTATATTTGAGAGTTTCTCATTATTTTCAGAATATTTTTCATTATTTCATCAGTATTTCAAGATAAGTAAGTAATTATTTTGTTTTGTTTTATTTTGATTATTTTGATTTCAAGTTTCTACTTAATGTGAGATTTAAAAAAAAAGTAATTACTTGGAGATAAGTCATTATTTTGAGAAATGTTCTAATTAATTTGAGATTGAAAAACACATTGTTTTGAGATAAGTCATTATTTTATGAAACTTTATTATTTATTTATATAAGTCATTATTGTGAGATACATTAGTTATTTTGAGATGTTATTATGAAAAAAGTTCTCATTATTTTAGGATTATGTCATTTTTCAAGATAAGGGTTTTTTTTTAGAAAGTTTATCATTATTTTGACAAAGTTTCTAATTATTTTGAGACAGTCATAATTTTGAGATAAGTCATTATTTTGAGAAA
>NW_024614029.1:0-1185 GCF_008729295.1 Plectropomus leopardus
GCAGCAGCCGTGAACAAAGTTTCCAGATGCCCATTTTTGGCTCTGAGAGTCTCACCTGACCAGAGTCTCATCCTGTACGAGCCGCTTTCTGTTTCGTGATGTTTGCAGCAGAGCAGAACTCCATTGCACCTCACTGCTGCCTTCCCAGTGGCAATAAAACATTTAATTCATATTCATTTATCTTCATGAATAATTCAAAATGATGCGCCTATATTCGAGTTTAGTTTTTTTGCCCCAGTTAAAATCAAAAGATGTAGAAATAGTGTGCAGGAAGAGTCAAAACAGGCCTGAAAGGGGGTTATTCATGTCAGTACTCACATAATTAAAATTTATATAGGAGAGGGTGTAATTTTTATCTAAGAAAGCAAGTAGAATTATTTAATATAGGACCCAAATATATGTTTTTTAACCTCTTTCATTTCTCCCTCCCTATCATCGACCCATTTTTTCCCTCTTTAGGGGGGGCAGCAGTATATAACACATAGAAGTGGTCTACATCATCTAAAAGCTGGAACCTGAAGATTAATTTGAGATGCATTTCAGCACTGTGTGTCAAGTTTTCCAAGTAATAAATCAATAATAAACATTGTGTTTTGGTTAGATCTATCCAGACTTTTAAAGTTTAGAGTGTATGGGGGTTAGCACGTTATGATGGACATTCCCAAACTAAATTATGTCGAATGAGTTGTTTCAGCGATTATAAGGTAAGACACACAGATCTGGTGGTAAATTTAAGCATTTTTACCATCCAAAAATCGATTAAAATAATCAAAGATCCCTCCAAAATACCATGTTAAAATTCAAAAACTTTGAGGAACACGTTAAAAAAATCCTTTGGCATCAAAAACTTTTGACATCTGGAAATTGCTGTAAGAGTTACACTTTTTGGTGATTGGGTGGCGAGCACCTCTGTTCAAAAAAGTGCTCAGAAACCCAATTATTGTAAAAGCACCTCTGAAAGCCAAACATCCTTTGAATGCATGAGGTGTTTAATTTGTGTTTGTAAAGTTTCACTAGAGGTCACTGTGTACAGTGAGGTCAAGTTTCAAAAAATGGTCTCACTACAATGAAGTGGCTGTTATGAGAACTGACATCATCACACTCTAATACAACTGCACTCATTGAATCCACAAGAGACTCAGCTTTCCATTCATGCTCAATTTACACAATATAAAGACTGTTTAG
>NW_024614030.1:0-1867 GCF_008729295.1 Plectropomus leopardus
GTAGGTGTGTTTGTCTCTCCTATAGGAGAGACAAACACACCTACTTTTAAACATTATGAAACACTCGGATATCAACAGTTTTTTGAACATGAACCAATATGGCAATATTCAGCTTTTGAAGAAGAAGGTCAGAGGAAAGAGGGGGGCTGAGTCCACCTGGCAAACAAATCCATCACTGCTACAAGCAGCTCCAGCAGTTTCACTTTTAGATTTTTTGACGTGATAAATGACGTTAGTCAAAGTGTTCACAGCTACATTTAAACGGGACATTCATGGAATATTCCTGAAAATTGGCAATATAAATATCTTAGAAGGAATACTGTCTGCTTTGGGATAAGGACAAAAAAACCCAAACATGTTAATATGCACCGTGGCCAGTTTCGATCGTGCTGTTTGACCAGTTCTGATGTTCCCTACATTTTTTACTGATGATGTGAACTCAAATAAAATCTAGATGCTGTTGACTGTACACAAGAGTCATCATCAGCCATACCTACTGTCAATCATTTATAAATCATTGCAATTAAACTCAGATAGATAATCTTCTCCACATTTACACCTTTCAGGATCAAACATTTATTTAGAATCATCCATCAGCACAGAGAAACTTTCTCCTGTGCAGTTACAAACAGGAGAAATCAATTATATCGTTATTATACGATCAAACATTCCCACTTTCCTCTGGTCTGATTCTCACCTGCTGAACGACTTCAGGTCGACTCAGAAACTTTCCAGCTTCATGTGTGGAGGAAACAGAAGAAGCTGCTCGTTTCTTCCTCCTCAGTTTAACATCAGTCTGAGGACGCCGTCTCTCCCTCACAACTTCACCGTCCAGGTCTGAAAAAACCGTCAGACTGATGTTAAAACCAGTCCAACCAGTGACAGCTGCCAGCCAATCGCAGTGTTTTTTTATTTCTTCATTCCTCTCTCCGACCCGCCTAAGATGATTATTTAATTAATGTTTGTATTCATCACCTGTATTTCACCGAAACTGTGTCACACCTGTCCTGTAAAACACCAAATCTCAGACACCCAGTCCTCCACTGATCAGATGGACTTCCTTCATCTGTCCACTAGATGGTGCTGACTACCCAGCGAGCAATTTTTGGTTTTAAAAACGTCCTGAGAACGGTACAACGCAACCAAAGCCATGTTTTAGAAATGTTTTCAGCAATTAGGTTTCTTTTAGTTCCCAGAATGTTCCTTTTAAAGTTTGGGTAACATTCTCTATAAACATTTAAAAATGTTATTTTAATGTTATCCGCTACATCACATTGTTATTTAAAAAAAAAAAGTTGTGTAATCTCAGTCCTCAGCAACATGTTCTGAATGTTGCTTTGAAAACGTTCTTCCATTGTTCTCATGTAACGTTGTGGGAACATTTTATAAAGAACATGATCTGTCACCTCTCAACGTCACCAAAACATCCTCAGAGTGTTGCAGCTCAAACGCTACGTCTTTCTTAACCTTAAAGGAACATTATTAGAAATGATAAACATCCCTAAAACGTTACATTAAGATTAAAATGTTTTCTTTAAAACATTATTACAACTTGTAGGTAACATTAGCCAATGTTGTGGGAACGTTCCCTGATAGCTGGATAACAATCTTACGCACCTGAACCTGTCAAATAACCAAAAACATCAAATGACAAATAATCAGATGAGAAAGTGAAAACTGTCAGATCTCAATATCTACTGCTGTCACACACACACACACACACACACACACACACACACACACACACACACACACGCGCGAGCACACACACACACACACACACACACACACACACACACACACACACACACACGCGCGCGAGCACACACACACACACACACACACACACACACACACACACACTCAC
>NW_024614031.1:0-3171 GCF_008729295.1 Plectropomus leopardus
TCGTCCCAGCCCTACTAGAGACTACTGTAAACTAGATGCCACTAAATCCTACACACTAGACTTTTAAAACACTATTTTAAAATTTAAATGCATTAGTGTGGATGTGGCCTAAGACTAAATTTCAATTTACCTAGTTGATTGCAGTTCCCTCCTGTGATTCCAGCTCCCTCCCTTGTTGCTTTAATTGAATAGGAGCTAGACTAAGAGGTTAACTAGCCCAGCTGTCAGTGTGGCAGCTGCTGCCTGACAGGCTGACTGACAGCTGAGAGGACCTACCTGCCTGCCCCGTCGTCTGTCGGTCCGTCTGAGAGGGAATAAAAGGCCTTCAGCTCAGAATCAACCTAATCCTGAAGTGTCAAGCCCTCAAATACACACGCAAACACAAAAAAGAGGCATTTGTACATACAGTCACGCACAGTTGCACCGACACTTTTATATTAGCATATGTGAGCACTGCAGGTGCTTTCACATGTAGGATTCAGACTAAAGCACCTGCACAGGAAAAACCATGCAACCTGATCCTCAGCAACCGGTTCTGCATTCAGCCAGACGCACTCTCAGTTTAATCTCCGTCTGTCAGGCTGAGAGATGAAAGGACTCACTAACTTGCTGCTGTGGGCTGATTTGCTAAATGGATGCCATAATTCATTTCCCCTACACACGTGTGAGACATATTTGCGAAGGGGAATCACTGGCGAATTGAGAGGGGAACCGTCAGTTGTTTAGGCTTATGCCACAGTGAGAAAATCAAACACTTTTATGAGCACAGTTTGGCAGCAGTCGGGGACATGAGCGTCCTCATTATCTGAAGCTCGGCTCGATGAAAAGAGCCTAAGCTGCTTGTGCACTTCAGTACACTCTCTGTTTCTCGTTCTTCGATAGCTGCTTTCAGGATGGATTTGGATCTGCGGCACCGATGTAAACTCTCAACTCTGACAACAAGTTTGACTTTTCAAATTCAATATGTATCAGAGCCACATGAAAGTGGATCCATAAACACTGAGCCAAGGGGGAAACCAGTTCTAGTATCAGCAACAGAAAACCTTTTAAATCTAATGAAGGGGAGTGCTTTTATATTACTGCCTGTAATACCTGAGATCAGTTTAATGCACCTTCATGGTCAAAGGACATTTACAAGAGATGCGACACTTCTGATTCATTAAAAGAGACGTATGCTCGACAAAGTGGTTGAATTACTCTGCAAAGAGATTCGGCATCAGTCAAGCAAAACATAAATTAACAAACAGCAGCACAAACTTATCTGCTGCTCTCAAGAGTTAACATCTTTTTTCAATATTTCAAAAATGTTGGCAATACAAAACATGCCCTTTTTTGACTTTGACTTTTAGTGCTGAAACAATTAGTCTCTGCTGACTAGTAACTAGAAATTGATTTACAGCAATTTGCATGATTGATTTTGCTTTTTTGAGAAGTTGTAGGCTAAATCAGGGGCACTTAGCCTGCCTGTTGAACAAACATTAATAGTATTTCTCAGTGTATATATGATAAATGAATTGCCTGTTTTCAGCCTTTGCTGTCCTCGCTCTTATTTGCCAAGATGCAAACCCATTCACAGCGTCCCTGCACACAGGAGCTTTCTAGGATTTTCGGACTCTCAGGGTTTAGCTAGAGATGTATTAAGATAAATGGATACAGCATTGGGGGTGGGGCCCCAGTCTTTCCTATGAAAGTTTCTCAGTGGTGCATGAAGCCAAAAAAAATTCAACTGCCTTGTAAAACAAATACCCACATTGTGTGACCCATAAAGCACAACCCCAATTCCAAAAAAAGTTGGGACGCTGTGTAAAACATAAATAAAAACAGAATCCAATGATCTGCAAATTTGTTTTGAATTGGGTTTCAAATGTTTAATCACAACTAAAAATTTCAACATCGTGTGTGAGTATGAATCATATTTAATTTAGAAACCAGACAGACGCCACGTGAGGTACAAGGACAGTGCTGCTTTGTGTCTCTCTGTCTCATCTCATGTCTGACTGTCTCTGCCGACTTTTTTTTGTCTTTGCAGCAAACGGAAGGCTTCAAGAAACGCTGGTTCACTCTGGACCAGAGGCGACTCATGTACTTCAAAGATCCGCTGGTATGGCATCTTTACACACACACCTACACACATCATAAAGACCTTATTCCAGGCTTCAGTTTATATTTTAAGGCTTTAGTTGATGCCTGGGTGTTTATGGTTCAGTTTCTTGATTTCAACCTACCTATAACAGCTCCTCGATGGAATCCATGTGCTCTAAAAAGATATAAATGAACACCATGGAGAGTGGGAGGCTTTTTCCATCAAGTAAATTAGATTAAGTAGATGATGTTGGGGTTATGAAACTATGACTCAGTGGGGAGTGATTTAAGCTACTTTCATTCAAATGTAATGTTATTATACGTGCCATTCATGCCATGACCTCACAGTATGGACTGCCTCAAAGTGAAGTGAAACCTGCAGAGTACCTTTATCCTGAAAGGTAGAAAGTGAGATTTAGTCACTGAATGATTAGAGGTTTTATCGCAGTGGTTATCACAGAGATTTGCCTCGAGAGGGGGAGCCTCAGATTGCCAAAGACTTGACTAAATACACATCAGATAGCCCAGCCAGATTAGCTCAGCATTCTTGCTGATGTAACAGTTCAATGGAGAGGTGCAATAATTATAGGTGACCGAAAATGTCCGGCTTAACCCCCGAGAGTGTTAGACGACTGGTAGATGAAAGAAAGAGGAAGTCTAGTGAAGTCGAGTGCGGACTGGGAATATGTGGAGGAAGCTCAAAGCAAGTGTAATTTGATCACTTGGATAATGACTGAAATGTGCACTTTTGATGTTGTGTATACAATGGTTCACTCTGTGTGTGTAAGAGCAATTGGTTCACACCATCGGAGTGAGATTTATCTGAGGCGATCAAGTAGTGTCACCTTTCAGTTACAGCAGAACAAAGTGAAAGAGCCCAACTGTATTTCTTTTGAAATATTGTTTTAACGAATATTATGCAACAGTTACATATAAGTGCAAAAGTTTGAGCTCATACCACAAAATAACGCTCTGACATTGATTTTGACATTGAGGAACTATACATTTTTAGAATTAATAGTAATAATAATAATAATAATAATAATGATTTTATTTATATTGCCTCTATAAAAAAAGAGTTTACAAACA
>NW_024614032.1:0-1552 GCF_008729295.1 Plectropomus leopardus
AGGTGACTGGGGTGTGAGCGGCTCCTGTCTGCAGTATTCGGGGCTCAGATTTCGGTCTCTGGCTCCGGTTCTCACCCTCGGAGCTCTTCCAGGCGCTCCACATGTCCTCCACACTGATGTGCAGGTCGGCGCGGTGGAAGCTGTTGTGTTTTGCTTCACGGTCGTGATCCTTCAGATCCTCCCTGAGAAACTGAGGGGGGACGGGGACATCGAAGACAGGAAATGTCATGAAATCAAAGAAATGTCCCGAAATCATAAAAACATCCTAAAAACCTAAAAATGTCCTTATATCTGAGAAACATCCTAAAATCCGAGAAACATCCTAAACTCGAAGGAATATCCTGAAATCCTAGATATGTACAAATCTGAGACACAATATGTAAAATCTGAGATATGTCCTAAAATCTAAGAAACATCCTAAAATCCTTAAAATGTCCTAAAATCTAAGCAATGTCTTCGAAACTGAGAAACTTCCTAAATCCCTAGAAATGCCCAAAATAATATATAATATGTCTTAAAAATCTCAAAATGTCCTAAAATGCCAAAAAATGTCCTAAAATCCTGAAAAGAAATCTGGGGCCACTGTGAGTGGCCCCTGGCCTCCTGTCATTTAAAAAAAAATCACATTAGAAAATGTTTTTCTTATGAATCAAAACAACAAACAATTTCAGAGTGTCGTCTCACCTCGTCTGTCTCCATCGTGTCCACCGTGCCATCGGCGTCATCGTCCATCAGTTTGTGGATGCTGCAGATCGCCTCGAAACTCAGCAGAGCGTTTTCATCCTGACAGAGCTGCTGATCTATCGCACACAGATCTACAACACAGGAGAAACAAGTATAATTATTATCATTATTATCATTATTATTTAGACCGACACTAATATAAATTTAATACCACATCAAGGGAGAGGAGGGGAATTAGATTTGTGTCTCCTTTTTGAGTTCTTCATTTTTAAAAAGCAGAAATTATATTTTACAGAGAGTATTACCACGTGATCGATACGATTATGATTTTAATGGAGCAGAGCGAATTAAACAAACGAGCATATTTTACGTAAACGCTTCGTTGTGGAATCATTTCTATGTAAAATATCACTTCTTCGCTCACAAACACAAACTCCTCACAGAGGACTGTTCTCCAACACTCTGCACACAAGTTTGATTCAGCAGACAGGAGTAAAGTGTCCCTGCCGTCCTGCACGTGAAGACAGACGATGTCTCCGTGTCCTGGAGCCCAAAACAGCAACAGGACGAGTAAACACCCATCTGTCCTTGCTGCCATCTTTGTTTGGGTCAAAGAGTCAAGACACAGAATTTACTATTTTTACTGCAAAAGAGACACTGCAGATTTCTTCAGATAATGCAGTATAATAGTAGAGGACAGTAAATAAACTCAGTTCAGGACAATAAATAATCGCAGTAGAGGACAGTAAATAATTGCAGTAGAGGACAGTAAATAAACTCAGTTCAGGACAATAAATAATCACAGTAGAGGACAGTAAATAATTGCAGTAGATGACAGTAAATAAATTCAGTAGAGGACAGTAAATAA
>NW_024614033.1:0-1163 GCF_008729295.1 Plectropomus leopardus
AGATATTACCTTTAAACTTCGTTATTGCCCCATATAAGGAAATATTTCATGTTTTATATGTCTTAGGGATTTAGTTTTACTGTCCAATAGGGAAATTTGTTTTCACAGCCAACATGCAGAAACATAAACATATAAACACATATAGCAACATAGACAGTATACAAAATCTTCATGTATGCATGGACAGATGAAGTCATTCACAGAAAAATGTGTAGTGTGTTAACGTGCATGGTATGTTTGGGGTCAAACTTTCTGTTATACTTCTTCTGTAACTGCTGTATACCTCCAGTAACATAAATGCAGATATATTTATTTTGGAAGTGGAAAGGGGTGCTGAGTAAAAAGCACTGTCATCATCAACAGAGAATATGAAAATCCATTATATCTATTTGTGTTTTACAGTTGAGGCCTCTGAGACCCCAAACAAAGGTAACGCAACATTTTCTTTAGTGTATTTTTGACAAGTATCATCAATTCAAAAATCATTTTCATAAGTAATTCTCATAAAAATGGTAAAAGTCAGAGGTGGAAGAAGTATTCAGCTCATTTATTTATAAAAGTCAGATACCACACTGTAAAAACACTAAAATATAAAAAAAAAAAATTGGGTAGCCTCTGCATATAAAATGTTATTTAAGTAAAAGTATGTTAGAATAATCAGAAAAACAGTAAAAGTACTCAATGTCAAAAAATGGATTCAGTGACTATCATACCTGTATATTATTACTCATGCAATAATGCAATTTTGTTGTAGTACATTGTGGCAAAGCTCATTTTGAACCAATAAATAATGATTATTTTCAATATGAATTCGTATGCCAATTATCTTTCTTCATTCATTGTTTGGTACGTAAAAATTAGCAAAATTGTGAAATATTTCGTCCCAATTACCCAACTATTACTCAAAATGACACCTTCACAATGCTTGTTTTATCCAACCAACTGTCCATACATCAACCAATAATTGCTGTCAACGTGGGAAAGACATAAATATAACACACTCTAACTTCCCTTACGCAAATAAAACGATTCTTATCTTTCAAATTAATTCACAAAATTTATCCATGTAAAATATTCTTTTTGCAGCGGTTTAAGAATTGTGTTGACACTAATTGCTCTTTCTGTTCAGAATGCCCTGAAGATATCTTTCACTTGTTTTGGTC
>NW_024614034.1:0-4031 GCF_008729295.1 Plectropomus leopardus
TTTTACTTCTGGAAAACAGTTAGACAGCACAGATATGAAAAAAAAAATCTTTTTTGCACCTTATCTCCATGTGGTAAACGGCCAATCAGTGGATTAAACCAAATTTAGCTTTAGCCTGTTTGTTGTCTGAAGGCGTGCCAGAGCTCCTAACAGGATAGGTAAATGTAAGTGAATGACGGAGAGAAGAACAGCTATGCTGGAGTGAAGCTTGACATGATTAAACTATCCTCAAGTCAGGACATCAACATTAATGGCTGCGACAATCTTCTCGTTCCTCATCATCTCAAATTATTTTATCAGTATCTGCTGTAAGATATCAGCGTGTGCCATAAAATCCACCGCTTTCATCATAACCTTCATCTACCACGCCAACATTTTAACCCTTTTTACCTTTTCCTAACCTGTAAATCAGCACCATTCCCTGATCCACCTCCACATTTCACCCCCTGGGGGAAGCAATCGCTCACTGTTGAGGTATTTCGCACAGATCTGTTGCCAATTTGTTGCTTTCCAGTGGAAAAAGTAAATGTAATAATGAGGGGGGAGAAATTCATTAAACATGTGTATGAAATACTTTTCAAGTGCGAGAGGAAGATTCATTGGGATGTTCATACGGCGCATAATCATGCCTCCGTCTGCTCAGCCTGCAATGGCATAAAACATTTAATCTGGGATGAACACTTTCTGTCGCTTTCTCTCTCTCTTTGGACCCTCTCTCTCTAACTGCCGCCCCCCTCTTCCTCCCCCGCTACTCTCTCTCTCTCTCTCTCTCTCTCTCTCTCTCTCTCTCTCTCTCTCTCTGTGACTGCCAGAAACCACAATCATAAAATTATTAAAATGCTGTTTGGCTGCCATTAATCAGTGGTGGTGATAAATCCTTGTGTGGGAAGTGACAGAGCATTAGTCACATACCTCTTGGCCTCAACAGACAGAGAATAATGAGCCACGAGCCGGACCGGGTCAATCATAAACTCATCAAATGCGTCATTTAATTTCTTCATTTAGACAAACACAATTTGTTTATGGGAAAGATATCAGGTGTTGTGGAATGAGAAACGGCGCTGAAACGCTGGTACATTAATCAGGGCTTGATTACACGCGACTCTGCGGTTGTTTATCCTAATTTCATTCATTTCCATCAACAAAGCAAACACAGACGAACACAGCCATTAGCGATGGTTGGGGATGGCACAATTACAGCCTCGTATTAAATAAAGTGATGATGAATGGTCCAATACAAACTAAAACAAAGGGGTTTTTATTACTTCAATTCCATCCCAGCCCTTGCCTTCCTGTGTGTGTCTGTGGAGCCTCGCTGGTGTAAAAGGAGAGGAGAAGAAGAAGCTGTTTCAACTTTACTACTAGGGGAGGCCAGATTGATGAGAGAAAAAAGGAAGAAAATAAAGCAAAAATAAAAAAAACTTTGAGAGAAGTATTGACTCCTTTGAAATGACAGTTGGTTATATATGATAGCAAAAGACAGCCCTGTACATGAAAACTTCTGTTAGTTATATTTCTAATTGAAATCAGTGGGTGAGCTTGTTATAAAAGCAGCTGAATGTAACACATAAAAACACACATATACTCCCATTTACCTAGACACACACAGACTGCACACACAAACCCTAGAGCGTACTTGCAACCCCCTACACACACACACAAACCACACAGAAGCTGATAAAGATGAAAAAAGTAACAGCAAAGTCAGATTTTTTTTTTGATCATGTCAAGCTTCAAGACGCTAACCAGTGTGTTTGCAGCTTGTTGATGCAGTTCAGCAGGCAGGCTACAGAGCTGCACGGGGTGTCCGCCTTTTTCTCCACACCACTGACGTTTACCCACAACAACATCAGATGATGACTTTCAACAGGGCTGTAAAATTAACCATGTCTAATAAATAATAATAATAATAATAATGTCACATGTATTTCTTTATATATCTTCACATTTAGTGGAAACCTTCAAGTAACATTTGGACATTTTGGTAACATCTGCTTTCTTGCCTGCTTCCGGCCAAGAGTCTGGCACATAACCCCCTGTAGAACACAACTTTTTATTTTTACACTTGGTTTTCTTTATAAAAAGAGGTGCAAAATAATAATTAGTGTGTTTTTAGAGGTTGATTTTGTTGCCTCTGGACAGAGCCAGGCTAGCTGATGAGAGTGCTATCAGTTCTGTCATCTAACTCTCTGCAAGAAAGTGAATGGGCAGAATTCCCAAAAGCTCTACTTATTTCTTTAAGGTGCTTTTGAGTGATCACAGGAAAAAGATTAACTGGGTTGGGACTGTGGGTATTTTCTATATTCGGTGTATGTCTAAAGAGAATCAAATGTAATCTACCTGTTTTTACTCGTAGAGAGATGCATAGTTAAAACCCGTCACCATCTTAAAGGTGCCTTGTGGAGGTTTTGAGTGAGCAAAGCCATAAAACCATCTTTATGTTAGGTGTAATGCATTGCGTGTATGCTTGAGGTCTAACAAACGTGTTAAATGCATACAAATAAAACAAATGTTAGGGCTGGGCGATATGGCAAAAAATGTTGTCATGATTAAAGTTTCAGTCAAATCATTATTTCTCTCAAGTTTAAAAGTTGATTTTTGCTCCTGAGTGAAATACTTATTGCCAGAACTTGACAAACATTTGCCAAGCAGCAGAGAATTTTATAAATCTAAAATTAGATCAAAACAATTATAATAATCAATTATATTTGACTATTGAATTATAATTGACTGATATTATAATAGTCAATGAGTAAAATAACTAGACAAAGAAATCTTATTTCTGGTCAGCAGTATGTCAAACTCTTTGTTCGCTTGTCTGTCCATGGTCAAAACAATCACACTAATAATACCTTTATGAGCCTGTTGAATGTTGTAACGTTAAATCGTTACCATCTGCATTAGCTTGGTGACAGTGCTAGTCCTCTTCTTCTTCTACTACTATTATTCTGGTTAAAGGCAGGTGACATTACCTCCCCTCTCTACCAGAGTGTGGGTGGTTTAATTAGATCAAAGATTTATCAAACATTGTTATTTTTATATCGAAGGGAATTCCAGAGAAAAAAAACGTTATCTTTTCATTGCTCAGCCCTACAACACCATAGCACCGCTGTGGGTCAAACACTCTTTTCACTTTTTTTTTTTTTTTTTAACAAATACAGTACTTACTTACTTACTCATATACATTCATTCAGCACAAGGACACTTTATGCTGGGAATCATACTAACAACCTTGCAATTCCCTGCTCTATAGCCTCTGAGCTACTTTTGCCCTCCGCCCACTGTACTATTAAATTAAGCATTACTCCATTTTTCAAATGAAGCACTGCAAGCAATCACAGGTGTCGTGGCCGCATCATTCATCTCATTTGTCTACATTTACATCTGTCATTCCCTGTGACTCAATCATGCGTGCATGTAGCACAACAGCTTAGTTGCACATTAAGGTATAGCAAATCATAAGGTAAAATATGTGCAACCAAGGACCTGAGCTTCATTAAAAATAAATCTTGATTAGTATACTCGGACTTTATCAGTCAAAATGTGGTATGTAATTGGGAAAAAAAATTGCGATCAAAAGGTAAAGTTATTTGTGATGCCAAACAAGCCTTGGAGTTGTTGTTGTCCTTTATAGTAATACAACCAATCAACTGAATCACCTAAAAAGCCATCAGAAGAATCCGGTGTGATGAGTGTACGAAGGCCAAGGTTGATACAGCAACCCATCTTTGTCCATCTGTAACAGGAAGACTGAACATCCATCCATCCATTTTCTAAACCTTATTGGTATTCAGGGTCGCAGGGAGGGCTCAGGCTTGTCCCAGCAAGCACAAGTCTATTACAGCACGTACAGAAACACATTTACACTTAAGAGCAATTTGGATTTTAGAATTCATCTCACCTGAATGAAATTCAATAAAGGTGATCTCCATTTAACTAGTTATGTGCTCTGTAAAACTAACAGGATGGTGAGTTCCATAAGAAGGGGTGAATATTTGTAGTGTTTGTAATTCATCGCTTTGTTTATATCT
>NW_024614035.1:0-4046 GCF_008729295.1 Plectropomus leopardus
ATTTAATCATTTGTGTGCATCTCCCTTTATGAGCATAAAGATGAGACGCTGTTTGATAAATAACATATTTGTAGTGCAGTATGCAGACCAGCAGAATGAGACATGATCAGCCAGAGTTTTCTGCAGGTTAATTCAGTAACAGTAGATTTCTGCATTGCCACTTGATTGATTATATTTTTATGTGGTTGGTGAAAGAACTGGCTGGCTTGACAACACAAACAACCAAACCGGTGTCCTCTGTCATTTCCTGCTTATTCTCCATCCTCTCTTTCCTCTCTGAAGTCATCATGGAGGTGAGGAGGCTGTGATAAACACACGCTGAACGCTGCATAGAGGTGTTTGTAAAGTGTGTGGACAGGCCAGCGCAGTGGGGGCTGAGTGATAAGTTCCATGAGGACATTTTGCAGAGGGCTAGTCCACTTCCTTTATTTTCCTTTCTTGTGTTGTGCTGCGGTTTGGAGGGGTTTGTCTGGAGTGGGCTGGGGTGATGTAATGCAGCAGGAACAAACCAGGGGCTGGATGTAGGTCTGGGTAATAAATAGGGATGAACCCAGAGCCACGTTAAAGATGGTGCTGTGCTCTGTGCAGCTGTCTGTGTGTGAGCTGTGATTTCAGCGACGCCGTTTATGTTGGGGTTTTTTTGTTTGTTTTGTTGGTGTGTCTGTGCGATATCACAGACAGGCAGGAGAACAGGGTAACAAGACAGCAGCATGGACAGAGATCTTTGAAAACTTTTCAGTGTTTTTTTTTCTTTATTTATCTCTTATTTATTCACTCTCTCTTTCAAACTCTGTGCAGACTAACTTGGAATAATGTTTTAGTGCTGTTTCGGAGGAGACAGAGGGTACTCAATGATGGCATGTCATTGCGTCTCACCAGTCGAGCTGAAATTACCAGGTTCACCCGGGTGCTGTGTTCCCATCAATGCCAATCGGAGCTGGAGGCAATAAAAACCTACTACTACCGACTACTGCAGTCATTTGACCTGGGTGTGAATGCCGATCGTACGCATTGTCATTGCATTTAAAAGCCAGATGTTAGCAGGTTTTGCACAGTCAAGTGGAGCTATGATTATAGCTCCATTAGGCCATTTAATTTGACTACTGTGCTTGTCCCAGTGTACAAGCAATGGGGGAGAATCCATTTATTGATGTCTGACTCCTCCACAGTAAGTGGAGATATGTCCCCTTTCAGCTAGTTGATATTGGACCTTCTTCTGGTTGACCTATTACGTCACAAACCAAACAAATTAGCAAGCGGCGAATGGGTTGCTTGTCTGTGTCTCCGCCTATGTATGGTTCTTGCTCTAGCACTCGCCATGTTGATGCCTTCATCTTGTTTTGTTTCATTTCCATCTTCTTCTTTTGTTTTTCCTGACTCTCCTCGAATTCATGCTGTTCGACTTCTGGGTCAAAGCACTATGGACTATGGAGCATGTACACAATGCCTAGACCATATCAAGTCAATTTGAGACGTATACATAAAAGAGTAAATCGACCCCCAACTACATTATTTAGGTGTGTTAGTCTGACTTTGAGAAATTTAACTTCAGCATGTTTACATGTGAGTCCAGATTTAGTCGGACTAACACAACAATTTGACTTTTCCTAACATCATGCAAATGTACTGACTGACAAAGAAGGTCAGAGAAGCAGTTATTCTGAAAAGCTGAAAAACAGGTTTTCAGTGAATGACCCTGCATCAGTGTGGAGAAGCCTGCAGGACATCTCCAATTACAGGAAACAATCCCTCCACTCTGTGGAGACTCATCAACTGGCCGAGGACCAAAATGTTTTTTACTGCAGGTTTGCCCACACTCACACCACTCAGCAGCTCTGACATCAAACACCCACTTTCACCCCTCGCCCCCCACTGACCTGCTGCCTGCACTAAGGATCTCTGAAGAGGATGTGTGGCAGCTCTTTCACAGACAGAGGACTAGGACGGCACCAGGCCCCAGCAATGTGTCTCTCTCCTGCCTTTGAGTCTGTGTTGACCAGCTGACCCCCATATTCACACAGATGTTCAAGAGAGCTGTGTGAATCTCCTCCTGCTGCAAACGCACCACACTCATGGCCAAAAAGAAACACTTTATCAGTGGATTAACTGACTAAAGGCCTGGCACCCTGACGTCTCAGGGTGCCAGGCCTTTGACAGACTGGTGTTGGCCCACCTGAAGGACATCACAGGACCCCTGATGGAACCTGTGCAGTTTATCTAACGGGCAGAGGATGATGCGGTCAATGTGGGACTGAACTTATCTGTAACACCTCAACCTTCAACACCATCATCCCAGACATCCTTCAATCTGAACTCAGCCAGCTCTCTGTACCAGCCCCCACCTGTCAGCCAGCTCCCTGTACCAGCCCCCACCTGTCAGTAGAGCACAGACTTCCTTAAAGAGTCGAGGCAGCAGGTGAGGCTGGGGAAAATCACTTCCTTCACCCAGTCCATCAGCACTGTTTACCCTCAGGGCTGTGTGCTTGCCCCACTGCTCTAACCCCGACACTAGTGACTGTGCCTCACGATGGTAAGTAGTAAATGGACTTGCGTTTGTGTAGCACCTTTCTATTCTTCCAACCACTCAAAGTACTTTTTTATGGCAGGGTGTCACCTGTCCATGAATGCACCATGGATGTCCTAGAATAGGCAGTGATCTAACCGCTGATCTGCCTATTAGTAGACGACCCGTTCTACCTCCTGAGGCATGGTTGCAGCACAAAACGGCTTTTAAACTCCTCAGTTTCTCAGATGACACAACGATCATCCACCTCATCCAGGACGGTGATGAGCAGACAGACAGGAGGTTGAACAGCTGGCCCTCTGGTGCTTGCACAACAAATTGGAACCTAAAACTCTAAAAACTGTGGCGATGACTTCAAACTTCAACACTGTCCACCTTTAACATACTCAGCCACACTGTGTCTGCTGTGGAATCCTTGAGGTTTCTGGGACCTCTCAGGACCTTCAGTGGATGTCCAACATCAACACCATCAGGACAAAGGCCCAACAGAGGATGTATTTCCCAGAGCAGCTCAGGTAGATTAACCTTTATCAAAAGCTGCTGATCCATTTCTACATTGCAGTAATCCAGTCTGTTCTCTACCCAGCCATCACTGTGTGGTTTGGATCAGCCACCAAACAGGACAGGAACAACGAACAAACAAAACTGCAGAAAAAAATCATCATCAATTACAGAATAGTTTGATTCCACAGGCCGTCACTCTGATGAACACTTTCATCAATTATAGACAGTCAAAAACCCTGTAACACCAAAACACCCACTGCTCCCATTACAGTATATTATAGATGTCATTTACCTTTACATATCATCTGTCACCATCAGTTTTAAATCGTGCATATATATATATATATGTTTACATACATCAGGACATCTGATTAGTTATTCACTAAATCCAAATAATAACACACATACTAATGCAATACATGAATATCACCCAGTGTCTCAACAATTAATCAGGGAGAGCCATCATACCTCTGCCTTCTCAAAGAGCGATAATTGCTGTCCAACTTAACCGTTTCTCATTATTATGAGAAACCATCTTGTTGATATGAGATCATTTTCACATATTAATTAGATCCAGTTGTGTCATTGAGATGTACATGTATTTATCTATTTATTTAACTGTGTACACTATTCCCTTTTTATCACACATGGTAGTGCCAGACAGAGGAAACACACAGCTGTTTTAGCACAGCTTGTTTTCGAAGTTTGACATGCTGTGGCATCGCATTACAATAATCTAACTAATAATCAGCTTTATTTTTCAGGTTAATGAACTCGTTATTTATAGCTAGTTGGCTAGTGAAAGCTCTACTTGAGCTTAAAGCCCCATAGAGCAAATTAACGCAGCCAATAGCAGTCTAACAGCAGCAACATGTCAGCCATTCCACTGTCCTCAGGGACTAACACATCAATCTTTTTCCATAGACTCATGTCTGTCAGGCTTGCCAGCCAGGGACATGGTGGGATTTGTTTGTAATAGTTACACAGTGACTACCCCCCCCCCCTCTCTCTCCCTCTC
>NW_024614036.1:0-2943 GCF_008729295.1 Plectropomus leopardus
GTGTGTGTGTGTGTGTGTGTGTGTGTGTGTGTGTGTGTTTTGCCTGTCTTTCAGTTTCTCTCTCTCTCACTCTATCAGCTCTGCACAGTCCTCCGCTCCTCAGCTCCGTGCTCTCTGCCTCTCCCTTTGCATTCTCTCCATTTTCTCCACGTCGTTGCTCCGGCTCCTGACAGCCAATCGCAGAGCTCCCGGTCGTGGGTTACCCTAGTAACAGAGAGCTCTCTTGTTGCTCGGCTCTGTGGAGGAGTGACAGGCGTGTCGGCATGGTAACGGCTTCAGAGACTGACACAAATCTGTGTGTGTTCTTGTCGAAGGTGTAGCTTAATCTCCTCTTCATTCTGGGTTTCTTTCATTCAGTTTCTCAGAGAATGTTTGAAGTGTGTGTGTGTGTGTGTGTGTGTGTGTGTGTGTGTGTGTGTGTGTGTGTATTCTGCTGAATACGAGTGTGTTTAAAGCTTGTGCTGTATCTTGATGGATGGCTCTTTTCTGACTGCATCACTTCATCCTGTTGACATGTTATGTGCCATGTGCCACTGACACGTTTGCATACACAGAGTGTGTGTGTGTGTGTGTGTGTGTGTGTGTGTGTGTGTGGTGTGTGTGGGGTGGGTGTGTGTGTGTGTGTGTGTGTGTGCGTGCATGCACGTGTGTGTGTGTGCTATGCTGCTGAATATGAGTGTGTTAAAAGCTGGTGCTTTATCTCGATTGATGGCTCTGTTCTGACTGCATCACTTCGTCCTGTCGACGTGTTTTATGCATGTGCCACTGACACATGTTTGCATACACAGAAAGTGTCAGTGTGTGTGTGTGTGTGTGTGTGTTTCTGTGTTTCTGTGTGTGGGTGTGTGACAGGCCGTACTGTATGTGCTGTGTCGCTTAATTTTGTCGTGCAGTATTTTTGCTAAACTGAAACAGCACTTTTGTGTGTATTCCAGTCAGTGAATATGGTCAGTCAGTACGTCAGAGGAGAGTTTGCCTTAAAACTGAATCCTGATAAAGTTGTTTGTTAGTTTGTGTTACTTGTCATCAGGACGACCGATCAGAAAGTCTGTGTTTTTAACTTTGATAGTTTGAGTTGCATTATGTGAAATGTGTGTCTTTAACTCATATTCAGCATTATTAGGATTTCTTGGCCACTTCTGCATTGATTCTGCTCTTTCTTCTTTTATTTGTCTCAAATGATTTTCACAAACCTAAAGGAGGTGTTATTCGAAATTGCTAGAGTGTAGGGGTGGGCGATAAAGCGAATATACTTGATGTATTGTGGCTTGTTCCAGGTCCGATATATAAAAAGACTATTTGCAAAAATTGAGTATAAATTGTATAAACTGTCACGTTTTTATAAGCCGTTTTGGTTCTCTCACTCTCTCCTACAGACACACACACAAAGCAGGGCTTTTGCAGAGCTCCAGACCGTTACTATTTAGTCACATTTTGCGTCCATGGATTTTCAAATACTATTAATATAGGAACTGGAAAGCTATGCGTTTCCAGTTTACAGAGAATAAATCATCAAGTTTAATGGCCTTACAGCCTTACTTAATGAGTGGTAGTGTGAGCAGGTGAGGTGTGTGTCTGTATTTGCAGAGCTTCGATTGATTGACTTTATTTCATTTTCTTGTAAGCGTATTTTATTAAATGTTATTATATCAATGTGTTCAACTTTATTAAAGGACAGAAGCTACTTTATTTAAGTTCATTGTAGCTCCAGTTCATTCAGTAATTCAGAATTGTAGTCAACATTATTTTATCAATGACATTTAATCATATTAAGATATATATTGTGCATTGCTTTATAGCCTTAAAATGTATTGATATTATTTTAAAGCCATATCAACCAGCCCTACTAGAGTGACCCCCTTTTTTAAGTAACTGTGATAATATATTCTGGTTCAGGCTCAGCTTCAGTATTTTTTTCTCCATGTGATGATCTCATAAATCGCTTTACATTCTGATAGCCATTACTGACCTTTTTTCCACTAAGTCTGTGTTATATTTCTTATCTTTTGTCATGTTTAACTTGCATGTTTCAAAGGCATCTGCGTATATTGTGAACATACCAGAGCAAAATACACATTAAAATTGCAATTTCTTATAATGACGAGCAAAATGTAACTGCAAGCAATACAAGTAAATTTCCTTCTGCTAACACTTTTCACACAAATTTGTTCTGCTCACGTTTCATAACGTAGACCTATGATCTTAAAATCAAAGCACTCGGAGAAGTGTACGCTCTGTATGAAAAGTTTAAATAAAAGTGGACATTACAACACAGCATATTTTAGCTTTCTTAATTTTGGACTCTGCAGCTCTGGGTCTCCTTAAAATCAGCCTTAACAAGATAAAATCACATCATTTAAATGCTGGTGCGACTGAGCTTTAAGGTTGCCAAAGCTCCTCAGCACTAAAACAGTCTGGCAACCACAAAGTCCTCTGACACACACACACACACACACACACACACACACACACACACACACACACACACACTGCCTTCAGAGGTTGCTCATGTTTCCGTCAGTGAAACACGATCTGGTGTTTCGCGGCCGCATTGCCGCTCTTGCAGGAGTGTCTGCGAAAGCATCGATCGTTTTCGTCGCTCATTGAAAGAGCGACCACAACACAGCTTGAAACAAATGGATAGCAGCGTTCTCAGTCTCATCGCCCCCCGACTCTCTCCGTAGACCGAGAGTCGTTCAGGTCTGTCACTTTGCTAAGTGTTTGTAGGCTCAATGGAAAAGCTTTTAGTGGCTGAGCTGCTGTGTTCTCCAAATGTTATGATGGTTTATCTCCGAACTGCTGTGACCCTGACCCGAGGGCCGGAGAACGGAGAAAAGATTAGGACGAGTTTGAGAGGAAGAGAAGGTCGTCTTTACAGTGTGTGGCAACAGTCTTCATCAGGGACGCTCAACCTGCTTTGGTTAGGGGCCACTTTTGCAAAAT
>NW_024614037.1:0-5501 GCF_008729295.1 Plectropomus leopardus
GCTCCTTTGCCCTCTCCGGCAAGCCGTCGAGTTGTATATAATCCTGAAATCAGACTGTCCTAAAATTCAAAACGCTCTTCAAGTATCATTCAGAGTGTTTTCACCCTCACATCTGGGCTGTGGTGGAAACATGGATACCACAGACGGGAGAAGAGGAGAAGAGGGAAAGAAAACAGAAAACCAATCAGTGTTGCCGTTCCCAAACATTCCTGCTGCATGCAGATGACCTCACTGGGAATTCTCCCATCAGCTCCTGGTCCAGGCTGGCCGTGTGCCATGGGAACCAGGCGAGATTTCCTTTTAAACCCACAGTGCCCCGTCCTTAAAGTGTCCAGCATTTCTCAGCGGCCTGTCACTCAGTCAGAAGTGGAAACATGAAGCTTCTGCGGGAGGTTCAGTTTGATCTCTGAAGGCCAAAATAATGCTTCACAGAAACACATCTGAACTGCAAATATCACAAAAAAACAGGCATGTGGGAAATTTATTTCTTTATTTATATAGTTATTTGACAGAAACAATGCAAATTAACATAGTACTATATTATAGTATTATAGCTGTTGCTTGTTTCCAACTCCTATCCCTAGTTAGGCTTTTAGTTGAGAAAAGAAGGGGAAAAAAGAGAAACATGCATAAAATATCCGGTGCTAAATTATTCAGGTATTTTAAAAAACAGTTTGAGGGATGATAATTCACACCAGCCATTGGTTCATGAAACCCCTAAAACAAACCTCAAAAACTTCTGACATGCCAGAAATGCGTCAGATTATCCTACAGCCACATAGCTTATTGTGCAGCCAATTACATCCAGAAAACTGCACATCAAATGACGTCCAATCTGGCAGAAATTCTGCAAGATTATAAAATTGCATGACAAATTAGGTGCTTAAAGCTTATTGAATTTACAGCACCTGTCCAGCTTTAAGGGGTCACTCAGCCAGTGTTGATGATGAAAGCAAATTACATAATATTAGAGTTTAATGCAACATTAAATGGCTTTTTTTTGACAAAAAATTGTTGTTTTTTTTAAATGCATTTAGCTGCTTCAGTTTCAATGTCCTGGTGTCATTTATACTGGCTCACTTCACCGAGGTCACTGATGCTCCGTAGATGGGAACTAGTGATGTTCTGGGCAGTTTGAATCATGAGCTGTAGAGCCTTTCCTGTCTGGACCGTGCATGAACCATGCCAGTTTGTGATGTTTCCAGTCAGTATGCTTTCTTTTGCTCCTCTGTAGAAGTTAACCAGGATCTTGCTCTGGAATTTAGCGTTACCCTCATACCTCATTCCCACCGCAATTAGCCGGTGCATGCAAGTTTTTAAAACAAGGGTAAACCTGCTAAATGTCTGTATGCCCACTGTCTTTGAAAAGTTTTCAGTGGTTTCTTCTTGTTATTTTTGTCTTACTTATTAAATCCCCCTTTCAAACTCAGTGCAGATGTATTTGAATCAGTGTTTTATGGCTGCTTCGAAGGACACAGACAATTAGTGATTGTTTATTAGGTTGCTCTTGAAAGAGATTCTCTGTAGTTTTAATTTCAGAAGGTCACAGATAATTACTGCACAGATTGAAAAGAAAACTTTTGAGTTTCCTTTTGAAACAACTTTGCATTTGTGCATTTATAGACATTTCAGATACAAAACAGATTCCAACAGGTTTCACTTTATTTTATCTGCAAAGCTTTTAAAACACAAACAGAATTCACATTAATAAATATAAAACAATATAGGAAATATCCAACAATTTAAAATAACTGATTATATGTGTATTAATAGATGTAATTTGTGACAGTACAGTCTGCAAGGAAAACACACATTTCATAAAGATTGTATTTCATTTTTCAGTCCTGATGTGTTTATAGGCATAATGTGATATTACATTAATACATAGTAGAAACTCACCAGTAATCATTTAAACTGACTAAGCTGTCACACAAAAAAATGAAATTTATGACATATATGAGACATAGCTTTTGAAAAGTGGAAAAAGTAGTAAAAATATTCATCCACTGAGAAACGTTTGCATCCAGCGAAAAAGGCAATGCTGCAGGTAAAACTCAAAACACTTGAATATACAGTAAAAATGATGAAAAAAATTTTGGATAACAGCTAAACAAAATCACACCATTTAAATTCCTGTTATTTCCCTGGAGAAGTCATTGCTGTCCGATGACAGTCACTTTCAGCCAGTAAGCTGGTGAGTTTAGGCTCAGTTCACAGGTGAAACTTTGGTTGCTTGAGGACACAATATGTCCCCAGCCCCCCAGTGTTGTGACATTCACAGATGTAAGGCTGCTGTTAATCAGTCAGATGTGGAGAACAGAGACAATTTTCTGAACAACATTGGCTGGAAACCCCTGGAAGAAGCTGCAGTCACAAGTTATCCCATCAGCTGTTTCGCTCAACAGAAGAAAGAATCACTGAGCAGGTTTTCATTCATCAAAATGAAATTACTATTTTACATTTGTCCTTGATCCTGCTACATCTTTGGAGTTGAAGGATGAGTTGATAAAAATCAGCAGCTACTGTGAAGATCCATCCAGTTGCTTGGACATGTTGCTGCTGATGGCATCATTTAATCACAGCATTGCACCTTTTGAATTTGCATCATAGTTTTGAGTCTCCAACAAGATCCGCCCATCCAGTGCAACAGCTTGGTCCCGGATGTTCAGGGTTAGCCTTGTCTCTGTCTTCCTGTTGCTGAGTGAGCCTCAGTCGCATCTCATCCACTTTATTCTCTTGAGACGGGACATTAGCCAGAGGAGGGCTTGGTTAGAGGGACAGCTCTCGGTTGAAGTCAGGTCAGCCTCGCCCTGATGCCAGCTCTCCTCCCACTTGGTCTGACTGGCTGCTCGGCATATGCCGATGGTGGCGATCCTGTCACGGTCTGCTGCATCCAGTCCAAACTCCACGCAACTTTTCTCGATGTTGATAAGTGCTTCTCTATCTTAGAAAAGTCGTGCTTCAGCAGAAGGGTCACATGATGCAATGGCTACGTGCTTGTCAGTAGGAATTGGTTCCCTCAGGCATGATGCAGCAGGAGCTGCAAGAGCTGTTATTGCATCACATAACTCTTCAAAAGTTGAGCGGATCATCTGGAAGTTTTAAATCCACAATTCCTCTGTAAAATCGTGAACTATCAGCTCCCAGAAATCCCTCATATGTGGCCGCTCCCACCAATTAAGGGGCTCACCTTTCCATTATGGCTCCATAACACGCCTACGTGGCCTCGGATTGGAAATAATGACGGCTAGTGCCGTGGCTGCAATAGAAATAAAGCTGCTAATGTTTTGAACATCCATCACCATGGTTACTGGGATGTTATCGCTGGAAGAGAAGTCACAGACCATCACTCAGTGGAAACGCAGTCATCAAGAAATTTGTTTTTAAAGAACTGTTTGCTCTTAGGTGATGCTATGATTCTCCAGATAAATGTGCATTGACTGTTCTGTAATTTGACTAGAAACACTTGATCTGCAATCTGAACACTTTAACGTCTGATTATTGTCATTCAGGAGTTTAGTACGAGCTTTAAGGGGAAGCGTAATGGCAGAGGGAATCGTCTCCTAATCAAGTTGCAGATTAGAGTTTCACTCCTTTTAGAGGCAGTTGAGACAAAACAAGAAAAACCGAGATAGTGTTGATGATAAATGTGTATTATGAGCACGTTGTGATGTATAAAAGGGTCCGACATGTTCTCATTCCAAGTCGTGTCGACATTTTGTCAGTGGACATCTATGTCTAGATATTATGTGCTAGGTGTCCTCCTGCTTCTGCTGTTGATGTTTCAGTTTGTCGACACGTCCTCATCCCAACTCGTCACATGGTGCCGCTCTGTCAGTGATCTACACGTCTATTTATGACGTTTTAGGTGTCCTTCCGCGTCAGCTGTTTACGCTCTGGGATACTATTACCGTGATGTCAACAAATGTACATGCTGGGATGGTCCTGAACAGCGGGGACCGTCACGATGGTAAGGATTAGGCAACAAAATCACTGATGGCTAGGTTTAGGTAAAAGAGGCACATGGTAATGTGTAGAAAAACAAAACATCCACACAGGAAGCAAACTCTGAACTTCTTTAACCCATCCACCTTTCCTCCTGCCCGCCCTATAAGCGCACTTGCACTACTTGTATTACGTGGTTATCGACAACGTTATCACCTGACGCTGGCTTTCGGCGTTTCGTGCACACGTGATCGATCACGTCCAGCTGCATTCTCAAGTGGCGCTTCCTGTGCACATTGCATGTGGACCGTAACTGGTTCTGTCCGAGCGCGTTCTTGTCTGACGCCGTCCAGTCTCAGTCAGGTTGGATGTGGAAGTGGCTTTTGGCGTCACAATTGTGCGCAGAAAAAACACTGACAGCGGACATCTTTGATGAGGTCGTCGTGAGAACAGACTGTCATATCACCACCAAAGGTTGCATCTGGCCGCATAACAAATGGACGCCGCCCAGCGCTGTATTATGCTGAAAGCTGAAAGTGACTTTTACTGTTGCTGTCTGATGCCGAAATCACTGACAAAGCAGCAATATTTGACGACTTAGGAATGAGAACGGGTCGAAAACGTCTCTTTGGTGTGAAAAGTTGAATTTCCTGCTTTCCTCCTAAACGGAAAGGTCGCCCGCTCTCGTTCGGCTGCTCGTTCCGCTGGTTTTGCTAAATCTCCGTTTGTCCTTCTGACAGAGCCCTCCGTTTGGGCAAAGCAACAACCCGTCAGGGGCGCCATTTTGGATCTGCGGCCCGCTGATCTCCCCGCTGGCAGGTGTGTAGCAGTTAGTGTCAGTCCGTAGATATCCACCATCTTGGATCTGACTGCTGCCGCTCTCCTGCCACGTCCGTGAGTAGCAGCGCATCTTGAGGAGGTTCGCCTCCTCAGATGCAGCGGCCAGTTTGTGCTTCTCGGTGGCCATGTTCTCCGAGTTTTGTTGGTTAGCCAGGCGGTGGTTTGGGAAAGGGAGGGGCAGGAAGTGCGAGGAGCCAATCAGACACTGGTTGAAGTCTGGAGGAGGGGTTGATGGCGTAGGGGGAGACAGAGAGAGCTGCCGGGCCAATGAGGCGTTAGCGGGAGCGGGAGCGGGAGCGGGAGCGGCAGCCTTCTGTTTGAAACAGTACCGCCTGAAACATTTAACAGAGATGAGAACAAAATGAACATAATGTTTTATGTCATCATGCATTAGACATATTCACAGGTTTTTAACCTTCTGTTCAAACTTAAAATATGATTTTTAACCAGCTTTGTATCATAACTGAAGTAAGGATTTGTTCCTATTTCTCACCTGAAATGTTAATCATAAACATAATTTTATGTGCTGTTTGGAAGCAGGCGGCATACTGTTTCCTCTACTGTGTGAATCCAGAAATACAGAACATTTTGAGAATAAAGCTTAAAATAGGCTCAGAGTGCAGAATATATGTTTCAAGAGCTTTGTTTATCCAACTCTACAAGACAGAGAGCCATCATGCACTGCATACACACAAATCCCTTTCAGTCCATATGAA
>NW_024614038.1:0-2974 GCF_008729295.1 Plectropomus leopardus
GGGAGCGTGCTGACATTGATCCTAACGCGGCGTCCTGCTCCCGCTCAGTCATCGAGGTTTGATCCGCTCTGAAGTCGGCGTTTGTTCTCCTCTTCAGCGAACAGGAAATCTCGACAGGCAGTCGCCTTTTCAAACAAAGTTTTTTTGGCACGCTGCCGTCCTCACTTTCCAAACTTTCCCCCATGAAAGGCGGCGGAGTCGTCCCTGACGCCGCGGCTGACCTCGGTTTGACCTCGGTTTAAACTCCGCTCCGGATGAACCTTTGAAAGCTGGAATCAAAGTCGTGATCGTCGGCGCTCTTTTCACGCTGACACATGCTGCTAATTGGCATTCAGGTTAACATGGCTCCCCTGCGGCGCCGCCTTTGTGTTGTCACTTTGTTACATCAAAGTCGGAGTGGTTTCGTGATTCGCCGCGCCTCGCGTCACCTCCTCCTGCTTCACACGGAGAAACCCTCTCATCCGCTGCCACGGTCCGTTTTTACAAAGTTTCAAACTCCTGCAGACAACTTTTCCTCCTCACGACTGACCGGATTAAAATCAGAGAGGGACCCGAGCGGCTGCCGGGAAACAGCAGCTGGTCGTCGTATATTTTAAAGCAGAGGGCGATGTGGGCAGCTGAGCCGCTCCTCCGGTGAAACATTTGGGCAAAAAAGCGCAGCTTGGAAGTGTCCCAGCAGAGCGCAGACATATGCTGGTCAGATAAAACATGCAGCCAGGCTCCGCCGCTGCGACTAACTGAAGAGCAGCGAGGCGGAAACGATCTGATGTTAAAATCCACCTCACAGCCGGCAGACTTCCTGCACTTTCTCTGGCTTTGTGTGTGAACGTAAATGTGAAAAACATTATTCAAACTCAAAGCCTAAAAAAAGCCTCCAGAGCGTCGGCCGGAGAGTAAACTGAAAAGAGTCTGAATGTCGATTCACACTTCAGCAAATATTAAAGTGAAGAGCAGAAAAACTATCAGTCGCCTTAACCTCTGAAAAGAGCTCAAGTGGCTGCTGAAGCTTTTCATAGCTTTTAATATTTTAACATATTTAACACTGACAGCAGAGATGCTCAACTTATGGCCCCGGGTCGTGGTGGCCCCCAAAACAGTAAAGTGACGGACTCTGTGAACAGTTTTTGTCCTTTTAGTCTAGTTTTAGTCTTAGACATAAAACAGCATCAAAATAGAGTCAGAGGAGGATCCCCCACACCCCCACAGAGGACACAGCTGAGACACCGACGTCCTAAAATACCAGAAATGTCTTAAGACCTGAAATTCTAAAGATATTCTAAAATTCTGGAAACATCCTTTTTCATAGAAATGTCCTAAAATCTTAAAAATGTCTTAAAATCCAAGAAAAGACCTAAAATTTGTAAGACATCCTAAAGTCCTGGAAACGTCCTTAAATCTTAATAAGTATTCCCAAATTCTAGAAATGTCTTAAGAACCTGAGACACATCTTACAATCATTAAAATATCCTAAAGTGTCCTAAAATCCTAGAAACTTCCTAAAATCCCCAAAATGTCCCTTAATCCTTGAAATGTCCCTTAATCCTTGAAATGTCATCCTAGTGATGTCCTAAAATCCTTGAAAGTTCTAAATTCCTGGAAACATCCTGAAATCCTGGAAACACGTGCGGAGCTGCTGCGAGTGGCCCCTGGCCTCCTGTCATTTTGCACATGTGGCCCCCAAACTGCTTTCAGTGTCGGAAACGAGATTCGCTGCTTTTGTCAGTTTTGTATCAGACTTAAATTCATCTTTTGGGATTTTTAGTGATGTTAAAAAGCTTCAGGAATCATTTAGGGTCTTTTGCTGCTTATTGTTGGATAATTATGTTAAAAATCCGGCTTGAAAGTTAGTGAAGAAACAGCGCAAAGTGCTGCTTAATATTCTGCATAAGCTCGGCTCGTCCTGTACAGGATCCCTGTGCTGCTTCACTCGTTTCATTGTCAAACTTTTGTGACTTTCTGCTTTTCTTTCACACGAGAAAAAGAAAAGAAATCTCATTTTTCTGCGGCTGTGAGTCAGAACCAGACGCTCCGGCTCTGACTCGTCTTCTCCGCAGAGACACAATGAAAAGTGACTCATGTATGATTCACGGCGCCGCTGATCGTCTGCTGGTGAGCGCGCTGAGGTGTACGTCCCGGAACATAAATAGCATCAGGGTGCATCCTGGGAAAAAAAAATCCAAAAACCCCACGCCTGCTGCCGAGGCTGTTGATGTTTGTTGGGTTTGAGTCGCATCGTGAGGTTTGAAAGGTGCTTATTAAAGATTCCTGCAGCACCGGGAAAAAAATCATCCCAATCTGCATCATAAAAGTGCAGCTTTTACCTTTAGAGCGAGTTATTCTTCATAATTTATTCAGCCGTCCTACATTTGACATCATAACAAACATCTGAAATCAGCATCAGAGCACAGAAAGAGCTGCGGCTTTGTTACCGACACGCTCGCAAAATATGGAACAATGCGACGTTTGTCGAGTCAGAAATAATTCAGCTGCTGTGAGACTGAAACGGAAAACGGAAAAGAAACAATTTACAGAAATTAAAATGTAAACAAAAGAGATAATTGCACTGAAATGATCTCAGTCTGAGCACAAACACACAGACGCGATGCAGTTCCTGTTTAAAGTGTTTCTTTAGCCACCAGATTGTTTTAATTATTTTAGCATCGGTTCGTTTTTCTGTCAGTTACGTAGATTTCTCCAAATAGAACAGCCTTTCCAAAAAAGTTATACGGCTGTTAAAAAAAAACAGAAAGCAATGATTTGCAAATTCATTCAACCAAATGCAGTAAGTTAAATATGATACAAGATTTTTTAAAAAAATATTTAAATATTCAAGAAAAAAAACATCACCATCACAAAATGTTTTTTCTTAAAAATTGCGAAAAAACAGAAATTTCTAAGAAAAGAAATCACTAAAAAAAAATGAAGAGAAAAAATCCCCAAATTGTTTAAAGATCAAAAAATCACCACTTTTTTT
>NW_024614039.1:0-6934 GCF_008729295.1 Plectropomus leopardus
ATTATATATAAACTAGGAAACATAAAATACACACAATATTACTATTATCACATTAAAGGCAGTTTTGAACAGGTGGGTTTTGATATGTGTTTTGAACTGGCAGAGGTCGGTGCAGTCACAAATGTGAGGGTTAATCTTTGTGTGAATGTTTTCAGAGTTTTATGGGAAGAGAAATTATGAATAAAACACTTGCTGGTGGGCGGAAGGAACCAGTAGCTCGCGCCCACTGCCGGAAGTTAAACAGCGTGACACATCCAGCGGAAGTAAACAAAACCAGTGCTAGCTGCGTTAGCTCTCTGTGCGGATTCGGATTAGCAGCGGGATTATGGTGTAGTTGTTGCGTCGATAAAGGTGTCAGTCATAATTAGGAAACAATGTCTTCGGTTGAGTATTTGAGAGAGTTTGTCAACGAGCGACTAACTGCTGCTGCTGAAGAAATATTCGGAGTTTTTAAAAGAACCATCGTCGAGTACGAAGAAGAGCTCGAGCGTCAGCGCAGACTGCTGGACAGCGTTTGGAAACCAGAAAATGAGATTTACAGGAAAGGTTGGTTCAACTTTAGTAGCTTAATAACAATGAATAGAGGAATTTGAATGACATTTATAATCGTAATTGTTAAAATATGCACTGATAGGGCTTGTAGTTTGCTCGCGTGTTGACATCTTCTCCTCCACCATCACTGTGGTGTCCTGTTCCCTTTGTTCTGGTCCCTGCAGAGCTGCCAGCAGGGCCGACAGCCTGCTGCTGGCACCGGCTCCGCAGTGGCAGCTGTCGCGGTGTTTGCTCGGTACTCACGGCCAATTCCGCCCTGCCACACTGCTCGCTTGTATCTGGGGCCGCCTGTACGCAGGGTTTCAGAAAAACCGAGGTCCAAAAACCAAGTCTGCTGGTTGTTTCGAAATATAACTGATTTAGAAATATTTTTTTTAAAAAAAAAACTGCTGTGGAATATTGATGATTGTTATGATAATGAAATGATGAAAATTCTGTTATCTAATTATTATAATTTAAATAACACTTTGAAAGTATTTTTTGTCCTTCTTTATGCTAAATCGGCCAATTTTATTGTACTTCTAACTTATTTCTTGCAATTTTTTGGATCATCTCCTCTTAAGATGAGCATTTCCATATTTTGGATTTATTTTTTACAGAAACCCAGCAGGTTTGCTCAATTTCTAAAGGTTTAATTAAAAAAAAGTACAATACCCACCCACCCAACATTGTGTACCCACCAATATACACAGAGATGGAGAAAGATAGAAGGAATGAGAGACAGACAGAGCGATTAAAGCACTAGTTAACCATTGGCCTGAGAGAACAGGTAGCTCTTAAGCTTTATTTAAAAGACTATACAGTAGTGTATATCTCATCTTATCTTATCTTGTCATAGAGAAGTTTATTCCAGAGAGCAGGACCATAATAACTAAATGCACCCTCACCACATATGCTACTTATCATTGGAATCATTTCAGTGTAAAATAGCCGTAAACTGGCATAAAGCAAAACTGCTGAAAAGCAAAGCAGTTCAGGAGCAGCTGCAGTTGATGTAACTGCTGTGTTTCCACAACTGAAAGGTGACACTCCATCTACTCATGGAGCCTCACAAGCCTTTGTATTGTCAACAACACGGTTCTGAAACTCTTTCACAATAAAATGCTTTGTGTTGTTAACTGATGGGGTTCTGTCAACAGAAAGGTTTTTAGAAGGCTTTTATTTTAAAATGGAACAGGAAAAGTTACCTAACGTGGATGTTTGTGTATGTCTTCAGTCTGTGGTGGGTATAAACATTGACACTGTTGTAAGATATGTGGAGGGAGGTATAAAGTCAGAATGACAAAAAAAATACACATACACTCAGATATATATACATATATATAATGTATGTGCATATTATATATATGAATTGTTGTTAGTTGTTATTTTATATCAAAATGACTCACTGAAAGCAGGTTGAGAAATGTAAGCTTAATGGTTTATTAATCCTGAAAAAATGCTGCTCTGGATTTTGATGTATTGCAGAAATGGGCCAAATCCATTAATGTAGTTTCTATGTGTGCTGAGCAACCACATTTAATGCTTTTGTTTTTTATTCATTGTTATTGTAGCACTCTGACATCTTGTGCCGCTCCTCTGGCAGATTGTGGCCCTGAAACTGGTGTCAGCTGCTGACGCCTCACATCTAATGAGCAAAAAGTGACAACTAAAACAGTTTTTTTTTAAAATTTGGGATTAAATATTTTAACATTCATTTGTAATTAAGTTTGTAAACAAAAAATTGTACACATAGCTGACTTTTTCCAGACTCTTATTTTGCATTTATTAAATATCTCATGTTGTTTTATACACATATTAAAGTGCTAATAAAAGGGAGGGTCTTTAAACCATTATCGTAGCAGAAAATTATAGATAACTATAGGCAATAGTAATGTCATGTAGCCTGTTATTTAAGTTTTTTTTCAAAATAGGCAAAATGATAACCTCCTTGGCAAAAGTAATTAAATCAAATGAATTAAAACAAAAAACAGTAGAACATCATGGCTCAACAAGAATCTAAAACTGACAAATAACAGGGACTTGCTGACACCAAACCACTACTCGGCGCCCCTCACACTTCAAAGGCAAATTGAGGAAGAGGTATCTCAGCTGCCAGATGTCAAATGAGTGTCATTTGCTCGTCACCGTCTTAACACCTCCCTGATGTCTAATGTTTGTCACAGTGCCACTCGACTCTCACTGCCAGTAATCATACTCACTGTCTCTCTCCAGAGCTCCCACAGCAACATGTCTGTAAGGAGGAGGAGGAGGACGAGTTTCCTGCTGACCAGCAGCCCTGTATTCAGGAGAGCTCCGGTCTGGACCAGGAGGAGCCAGAGCCTCTACAGATTAAACAGGAGCAGGAGGAGCTCTGCAGCAGTCAGCAGGGGGAGCAGCTTGAGGACACTGAAGGCTTTATGTTGACTGTAAGTTACGAGGAAGGTGACCACAGAGAAGATCAGACTCTGGACTTCAACTCTGAAGACACTTTAAGTGCATCAGAGACAGAGTCTGTAGACAACATACCAGTTATAACCTACGTGATACCAGAAGCAAATAGTGACCACCAGCTCCGCCCCCACAACTCTCAAGTTGCTGAGAGACAAGCTCAGAAAGGAGGCGAGCGTGGAGACTCAGGATCAACCGGAAACGCAGAGCTGCATTCAAAGGAAAGTGATCATGCAAGCAATAGTCAAACTAACAATGTATACGCCTCTACCACATCAAATATGCACCACAATACTCGCACAGGTGAAAAGTCTTTCAAATGTGAGACTTGTGGGAAAGTTTTCAAGGTCAGGTCCCGATTACAAAAACACACGAGAATCCACACGGGCGAGAAGCCGTACCTTTGCACTACCTGCGGAAAAAAATTCAGCTACAAATCAGTATTGAAAAAGCATATTAGAATCCACACAGGTGAGAAGCCGTGCCTTTGCACTATATGCGGGAAGAGACTCTGTAACATGACTTCATTGACGAGGCATATCAGAACCCACACAGGTGAGAAGCCGTATGCTTGTAAAATATGTGGAGCAGCTTACAGAGTCAATGATGACCTGAAAGTCCATATGAGGATTCACACGGGTGATAAACCGTACCTTTGCAGTACTTGCGGGAAAAGATTCAATAACATATCAGCTCTGAAAAACCACGTTAGAATCCACACAGGGGAGAAGCCATTCATTTGCATGTGCGGGAAAGCTTTTAGACAAAAAGGTACCCTGATGTTTCACATGAAACTCCACAGCGGTGAGAAGTCATAACTTTGCAAAACCTGCAGGAAAAAAAAAGACACAAGATGTGTCTCAATTGTAAAGGCATATAAAATCTTACACAGACAAGTGTCCTTGTGTTTTAAATCATGTGGGAGATGATTAAAGTTCTGGTTCATATTCAAAACTAGGGTTTCAGCGATATACAAGGTATACCGCGGTATTAAAGTTATTGTATTGTGTACATTTACCTATCTACAGTACTGAAGAAAATGCAGTCAGAGTAATAATCTCTCCTGTGTATAAGCATCTCCTTTTCCCTTTATCTAACTTTTTGCAAATCCTGGTAAAACTATCCTGATCACGTGAGCTCAACATTCAGTTTCTCTCCGTCTCAGTCGTGGCCCTTTTTCCCATGAAAGCTGCTCAGTAGCACATGAAGCAAAACTGCAATATTTCTTCCTTATGAAAGTACTTAGATTTTCCTCATTACTGGGCCCATATGGCATGTGCACAAGCCACTTGGGTGGCCGAGTGTGCCCAAGCGGCTAACTTCCACTCGGGGAGAGTCTTAATTTTGGGTTTAGTGGTTCACTTGCTTGAATGGTAGTCAAAAAATTTAATCTTGTGGCTCTTTTAAATTTTCAAAAAGTTATTGAACTGGAAGGCTTAAATCTAGATTGTGAAATGAGTCGTTTCGTGGGGGTTTTGAAGGTCACAAAAATAATCCACTGATTTCCAGACATCTCTTTCCCAATGTAAGTCAAAGGGAAAAAGTGTTTTTGGGCCCCATAGCATCATGTGACGGACCTGGAGGGTGTAATTCCACTTTTGGCCTTTAAACTACCATAAAATTAACATCAGAGCCTTCAGTCTGCTGCCAAAAACTATTTCATCGGGAGGGAGTTACTCGCTTTGTCAGACAAACTCCTTCAGCCAATCCTGATGTTCAGCATTTGCTGATGGTCTTAATAGGCTGCTTTTTTACACACACCACCCTTGAAAATTTTTCCCCAATTATCATAAAGTGTTTTTTCAACCCCAAAAAACTGTCTGTGTAACTGATTATAGTAATAATACTTATTGTCTAATACTATATACCGTGATACTGTAAAACTGTGGTGTTTTCTGAGAGGATTATTATACCGGGAAAATCTCACACCGTTGCAGCCCACTTCAGAACACGCAACAACTCAGAGAAGTGAGGCGTCATATAACTGAAACACTTTTAGGAAAAGTTTAACTCAAATGGCATACTCGTAGAAACGCCTATAAACACCGGAGAAACCATCGAGCTGAAAAACCTGTGGAGACGTTCCACCAAGAGGTCACAATATGTGAAAGTAAAACATTTAGTTAAAGTTGCCGTCAGTTTTTGTTGAACTGACCCTTATTTCTACTCCTTTGTGTGTTGGCAACATTATTTCTTTGCAGTGTTTGTATAATCTAAATTTATGGGAAAATGTTTGTTGTGTGGTGAATACATATTTTCTAAAAATGTTGGACCAGGTTAGATTATTTAAAATAAATATTTATCAAGTTTTATACACCAACTCAGTTATGAGTGGATTGTGAACTCTGAGGTTGAGGCTAAGAAACCCACTCTCTGCTGGTGTTTACTCATTTATATATTCATCCTGACAAATAGTCTTTTCTTTTATGTCTGCAGCCTGTCATTTAATTTTATATTTTTAATGCATTTTGTGATTGAATCAAGGTGATATAATTCTTTTCGTTTTGGATTTTAGAGTTGAGACACAAACACAAATTGTAGATGTGCTATGTTTAGGGGGTGCATGATATTGGATTTTTTGCCGATGTCTGATATGCAGATATATACTGTAAATACTAATTTGGCTTATAACCAATACCAATATCTATATATCCACTTTTTTTCCCACCCAATTTATTTGATTACAAAGTTTCTTCTGTAGTGGAAATTAACATGTTATGCATACTCTTAAGCTTTTTAATGTATGTAATATTCATTCAATATGCAAAATAAGAAAAATACTTTAACTTAGGGTGGATGTTTTGTACATGTTCACTCAGTCAATTAAATAAAAATGGGATTTTGGGATGTTGGCAGAAATCAGCATATTAGCTGATTCCAATATTTAATTTTAAAGCCAATATCTGCCAACACGGATGACATGCTGATAAAATCGTGCATCCCTAACAACAATGAATCAGCTTAAAAAAATGAATACAGTAATCAAGATCTAAAGGAACGTGGGCAATAAAGTAGTGTCTCTGATCTCGTGTATATTCTAATAATAAAGCTTTGTGTGGTGCTGATTTAAGAATGCCAGATTCACTGTAAAGTATGTAGTTGTTTGCAAATGCTTTTCATCATGTAGCTGTGCGCAAATTCAATCAAAATCAAGGCTGCAGACGCGTGTGACTGACATTACATTAAAAATGATCATAGCGAAGAATAGCTTTTTTCAGAGTGTTAAGTTATAACAAGCAATAGGTGTTTTAATGTTGCAGTTTTACTGCAGGAGGTCAAGTTAAAGTATAATTTGTTATTGTTCAATCAGTGGAGCTGCTTCTTATTGAACAAACATGTATGCAGTGAAAAATTGTAACTATGTGTAATCAAGTACTGTATTTATGTGCAACCTTGACTGTCCTCAGAAGGCCACAATTGCATTTACATTCTACATGGATATAAATCTTGAACACTTTAAATAAAATGAAAAAAACCCCATTGTTGATTATTTGGTTTTATGCTACATATAGTTCTTCACTACATTTTACAGGCAACAGTGCTTTTAAAGCCTCTACATTTACTTTACAGCCAAAGTGACTTTGTCTGTAAAAATTTAAACATAAAAAATAAAAATAATAATAATGAGCTTATGAGATATGATTCCTTGTTAAACTTTCCCTCAGTGTGTGAACCAGTTAAAAATGACATACCTCCACCTTGACAAGCTGCTACAGAAATGTATCATGGCCTCAAAAACACTAACAAGCACTGTTTTGTTTGAGTACTTGCATGTTTCATGCTCACATTACATTTTTTACCTTATGCAAATTTCCTATATTTACTAACATCTTGAATGCACAGTGTATTTTATGCTGTGTTTATGCTGCTTTTACTTACCTGTGTCCACATAGATGGGTTCCTGAATAAATAATACAAAAACAAACCAAAAACCCCAACAACAGCCAAAAAA
>NW_024614040.1:0-1459 GCF_008729295.1 Plectropomus leopardus
AAAAAAGGCACACAGAGATTAATGACCTCCTCACAAATATTTTGGTCATTTTCTTTAGACTTGAATTTTTCTTTCGGCTGCAGAAAAAACAAAATGTTCTCATTGTCTCTTTTGAAAACACATTTTACTTTGAAAGGTCTGACCTTAATGTCTTTGGGGTTTTTTCCCCCTCAGCTCGTCTGACAGGCTCGTCATCATGTCGTCCAGGTGGCCCCGCCCCCTTTTCATCCTCCTGCTCCTCGTCCAATCAACTGTGTCCTCTCCGTCAGCTGACAACTCCACGAACGACCTTCAGGAGGTCACTCTGGCGGCCATCTTGCCTCTGACGAACACAGACTATGCGTGGGCGTGGCCCCGTGTGGCTCCGGCGCTCCTGCAAGCGGTGCGGCGGGTAAACTCTGACCCCGCGCTGCTGCCGGGCCTGAGGCTGCACTTGGTCAACGGCAGCTCCGAGAACCGCGACGGCTTCTGTTCGGACTCCATGGCACCGCTGGTGGCGGTGGACCTGAAATTGTCCCACGACCCCTGGGCCTTCATCGGGCCCGGCTGCGACTACTCCTCCTCGCCCGTCGCCCGCTTCACCACCCACTGGGACGTCCCCATGGTGACGGCCGGTGCCCGCGCCATCGGCTTCAAGCGGTACGCAGCGGTCACCAACACGGGCCCCACCCACCAGAAGCTGGGCGAGTTCGGTGCCAAGATCCAGGACACATTCGGGTGGCGGCACCACACCATGCTCATCTTCAGCGACAACAAGGACGCCAACGACGCCAACGACGACCGGTCATGCTACTTCGCCGTAGAGGGGCTGTACACGGTGCTGGAGAAAACCAACGCCACCATCCGCGACCACGTCATCGAGCCCGACAACATCAACTACAAGGCCGTCGTCCAGGAGATCCGCGACAACGGACGGGGTAACATGCTTCTCTACTTCCTGTCCCCCTCCTCTACTTCCTGTCCCCCTCCTGTTGTGTCTCCTATTTAAATGATGGTTAATTATTATTAGATTTTTTTTCTCGCTTCAGTAGTTTCTAAGTGTTACTGTGTGTGTGTGTTATTGCGTGTGTGTATGCGTGTGTGTGTGTGTGTGTGTGTGTGTGTTACTGTGTGTGTGTGTGTGCGCGCACACACCTGTTAGTAATCTCTTAGTGGTATTTTGTAACGGGTGTATGGAGGACCCAGATGCAGTACAGTACACTTCACTGGCGGATGGTAATAACTTTTATTAAAAGCAACACGAATGGAAAACAGGACACAGACTGAGAGTTCGTTCTTCGAGCTGTGAGCCCTAGCAATGTCTCTGGGAATCACACGAAGCGAAGACACGAAGCTTGTACCCACTGTGGCTGGTGACGAGGAAACCCCGTAGCTCCGTGAGCCGACAACACGTGTGTGAGCGTTGTCGGGGGTTGAGCGGAGAGGTGGTCGAGGGCAGGCAGGGGTTCGGTTACCGGGA
>NW_024614041.1:0-2244 GCF_008729295.1 Plectropomus leopardus
GTAATGTTTTCTTAACTTCTTATATTTAATATATTTTGATGCCGCTCTAAAGCACTTGCATCCAGTGTTTGAATGGTGCTATGTTAGTTAACGGCGGTGGAATGTAACAAAGTACATTTACTCAAGCATTGTACTTAAGTATGACTTTGAGATACTTGTACTTTACTTTTACTGACACCCTAGTTACTCTATAAATCAGGATTCTGCATAAAATTCTCAAGAGGATTTTGTAAAATATGATGTTTAGTTATAAATGAAATTACCAAATGGTTTATACAAGTACAGCTGCAATGATTAGCTTATTAATTGATTAGTTGATTCATAGAAAATTAATTTTAGTAAACATTTAGATTTTCTCTTTTTCCATAATTTTGAGTTTTGGGGTGTTTTTTTTCTTATTTATTTTTTTGAATAATTAAGAGTTTTGGGCTGTGTTTTTTCTTCCACCTTTTTTTCAAATAATTTGATGCATTTTTTTTCTTTGCATTTTGTACTTTTACACAATATTAAAATTTTAAGTACAAATTTCTGATTATACTTAGTTTTACTTCAACAGGACTCATACTTGTAACAGAGTATTTTCACAGGGTGGTATTAGTACTTTTACTTACTTCCTCCACCAGTGTAAATAAACATACCTTGCCTTTTTGAATCAGTTTAAAACAATATGCTGAGGGGTATTTAGTAAAAGATAAATAGTATATTTGTCAGCCTAAGGCCTGGTGTCACGAATAAACTCCTTTTAATAAATTTAAAGGTGGTTAAAGTGACACAAAGTGCGTTTTGTCTTCACTACTTCTCTAATTATCACCCTCGGCTGGTGTTTTCTTGTCAGCAGCGCCCCCTGGTGTGTGCAGGGGGACTCGAACCGGCCAACATTGTACCACAGCAGTTTGAAGATGGCGGAGGGTGAATTGAACGTGGACAGCCTCATCTCTCGGCTCCTGGAAGGTGAACCATTTTACTCACTTTCAGATGTTAGACGGAGTTATCAGTTTATGGTGAACAGGCCTGGTGCTGTTTGTTTTCTGTAACTACCGCGGTTGCCTCTCAAAACGCAGCTAACGTGTTAGCTTCTGGTGCTAACGCCAGCCAATCGCAACGGTATCTCCGGCTAGCTCCGGGCTAACGTTAGTGTTAGCTGGCCGTGTTTATAAACACTCAGCGGTGAACGCCTACATTTCTCATTTTCACTGTAACCACCACGTTACAGTTGGCGAGTAATTGCTCTGTATCGTGGTATTTACTTAAGCATTAATTTTATGCCAGGTGTTTTTTTTTAGTTTTTTTTTTGTGGTGTGTCCTGGCTCATTTATTTTCTAAATTATGTACAGCTCCTATCGAGTAGGAAGGGCTGGGACGTTTTATCCGGTGTGTTGTGACATAAAAATACAACCCACAATCATTTGTCATGCCTCTAACGGTTGTAGTTTTTACAAAATTTAATGTTAAGTAAATTGTTCGTTAAAGACATGGACACCTTTTTTCATCAGCGCACCTGCCCTTGACACGGTTAAGTTTTGCTCCCTGTCAGCGGTGCTGTGGTGGCCGTTATTAGACACTGTTCAGTTTGTGTTGATGTTACATTGTTATTTAGACAGGCTGATTAAAGCTTTATAAAAAAGTTTACATTTGATATCAACACACTAAACACTGGATAATCTTTTCATCTGATATTGGACATACTTATCACTGCATTTTAGACTATTTTGAGTTATAAGCAGGAGTGTTTCTAGAATTTGAGGACGTTGGGGGCTTAACCCAGATTTCTGCAGGGGTATCCTCCCTTGGGAAGTTTTTATAAAAACAAACTTGTTTTTTATCACTTTAAATGCACCCTCTTTTATCCTAACCACATTTGTTTCTCGTTTCTAGATTAATATTTGAAATATCATATTCAGGGTCTGAAATTAACACCCGCCAGGCACCATATGTGGTAAAATTTTCTGTTTGGCATATAAATCTTGGAAGACTCTCTGCCACACTGGCGGGTAAATATTTGTATCAGTCAATAGTCATGTAATTTAAAAAAAATATCCTCATTCCCACTGCACAAAAAACCTGCTACCACCCACTAACTTCTGCCTTTTTAATCCAGTGTGAATGCGTACCAAGATAATGGCTCAGTAAGAGATATTTAAAGCACTGAAAAGTTTTTAAAGGACCTCTATTCCTGCTGCTGTCTACAGTTTACCTGTTCTCCTGCCTGTCCATGGCGTCACACGGATACACCCAAAAAAATAT
>NW_024614042.1:0-2956 GCF_008729295.1 Plectropomus leopardus
CTTTGCCTGCCTTCGGTCAGTCCTCGGGCTCTAAATACATTTTTGAAATGCAATTATTATAGACAAATAAAAATGAGTTCTGAGTTTTAATGCACAAAATTAATAATGTGACATTGAAGAGATTAGATTATTTCAAGGATCACTGGGCAGAGATGGGCAGTATTTCAATACAATGTCTTAATTTAGAGTATTTTGTAATTAATATTTTGCTGGAAAGAAAAAACACTAAGATGTAATTTGTTACAAATTACTACATGTGTTTGTATTTTTGTCATTTTATTCTCAAATAAGACATTTTTATGACCAGGTTTAAGTGAAAAAAATCTTTACCACAATCAGCCATACCACAGTCTGTGCCTAAATCCAAGTGAAATGTCCCGTTAAATCCATCAGCGCTCTCATTGTCACTCTTTTATTCTATTTTTGTTCCTTCGGACTGTTACTTTGCTGTAATGCTACTGTTTTGTGTCTTTTGCTCTTGTTCAGTTGGTTGCTTTTAAAATTTAGATCTCAGAAATGTACTCACTCCACTGCACTTATGTCATTGCTCATGAAACAGGCATCTGCTAAATAATTACTGTCATCTGAAAAACCTCGTGCATCACTGTGGCCTCACTGTTTCCACAGTTGTATCACGACTGACAGAAACCACCCAGTATGCACCCCTGAATCAGCAGCCTTCCACTTCCAAAATATATTAATTGAACACTTCAAATCAGTGATTTGGAGAATTAGCAGAGCTCATCATATAAATGAAGGGGGTGTTCAGGTCGGACCAATACAAAGGCTACTTTATGCCTTAAATGTGATGATATTATTTAGTATGGAATGTGTTTTGTATTTTTTTCCAAATGAGAAAATTACATGATTTGCTGTTGAAACTTTACAGAGTTTGGCTTGCTGTGGTTTTTGATAAAATAAGTAGGGACATCCCTGAAACGCTGTCTTGATGGCAGCATATGATGCTCCAAAACCTGTTTGGAACTTTTCCTCAGCCCAGAGGACAAATTGTCAAAGATTTCTAAACAATTTGAACTCATTGGACACTTTGGCCACACTTGGCCTAAGTGCAGGTCAGTAATATAAAACATTCTTCTATTTGGCTACTTGCTCTGACACGATCCCAATTTTTTTGGAATTGAGGTTGTATTTTAATTTGATACATTTTAAAAATCAGTGTTTGAATATGTAAAAGGTACTCTCAGGAGTATTTGCACCCATCTCTGTGAACAGGAATGTACTCGGTGAAACAAGATAAGAGTCTACAGCCATGCTGACAGCAGCAGATGTTAAAGGGAAAATAACTGAAATTGAATATTGAGCCTGTGTTCACTGAAAATAAAAAGCAAAAATTTGTTGAATTCTTTTAAATGGTGAATGGATAAAAATGACATTTCAAGGTGTATGTAATTTTATCTTAACCTGCTGAAATGATCAGAAATGACTGATTTGCTCCCAACAACAGGATATTTAGGGTCACACACTTGGCTTAAGGACTAAAGCAGAGGCACAAACCAGGTGTCCTTGTGATTTTGTAATGTCCACCCACGCCATAATTAAACATGTGGGCTGAGAACTAATATTTGATCAGAGTTTGACTCCAAATCACACAGGGCAGTCTCTGGCAGTTCTCTACAGGTTAAAGTTATGCAAGGTCAAATAGTGTCTCCACTGAGCTTGACCAACCACCATACTATATCTGATAAATTTTGCATAATCTGTGTCCAAACTGACATCACTTCTAGACATTCTCAAAAAAAACATATAGTATACAGAGAGGAATGGAAGTCATTTATAGCCCTGTGACAAATAATACCTATGGAGGATTGAAAGACAAATTATTTTTTGTCAAAAACATGGGACAAAGGCAATGAGTAATGAAAGAAGAAATTACCCCATAATTAAGAATTTAGTATAAAGTACAAGAAGTTAACTTACATCTAAAAAAGCAACAACAAAAAAAAACAAGTACATGACCTGGAAATTTTTTTTTAAATTATGATAATTCTGTAACATATGTCTAAATATGTCATTATAATAATCATAAATATTCTTCCCCCCTAACTTTTTAAAATCTAAATAAATATATTTGTGCCTTTTGTGGAACATTGCCAAGTTGCTCATTGCAACAACTTCTGCTGCAGCAGCTGCTTTCAGAGAAAAAAACCCTAAAAACGCCATCAGCACACAGTCAGAGGCTAGCTGGTGAACATCTTGGAACAACAGCTAAAAAGCTCGATATTTTCTTTGGGAGTTGGTAGAGACCAAAAACAGAGCTTGAAGAAAGTGAATAGCACACTTGTGTATTTTTTAAAGTGGACACAAATACCGTGCAAAACAAAAGGTAATGAAATTTGTCACCGGGCTGGCCTGATTGAGCCACTGAAAATCTAACTTAACATAACTTAATTTTAGGGATTCGATAGTCGAAAAACTATACAAATATGAGAGTTAAGGAATCACATACTGACATACTTGGGTTTCTTGTTTCAACCCTTTTAGTAAATTGGCTTGATTTCTTTCAGAAAGCAGACAATGAGCAACAAAAGAAGAAATGATCCCAAAAAAACCCAGCAAGAAATTGGTATAAAAAATGAAATTTCAAAAGGTTGAAAAAATTACCTGAAAATTAGTTTTAAAAAGAAAGAAAAATGTTAAAATAAAATAAAAAAAACAAACAAAAATACTTTTCTAAGTCTACTACTTTATTGCAATTTGTGAAACATTTATTACCAAGTTTCTCGTTGCCTTTTTCCCAAGTTTTTGATAGATACCGCACCAATTTGTTTAATTTGCATCTGAAAGCAACACAAGGAAAGTGATGTCGCTCCAGGTTTCAAAGGGTTAAAGGTAGTACTAACTTAATTTGGAGGGACTACTTTGATTGTAAGAAAAAAATCGTTGCCAAAAGCTGCGAATCTTGAGGCTGGAGGCTCGAGGCCAGTCAGTCCCCATG
>NW_024614043.1:0-4941 GCF_008729295.1 Plectropomus leopardus
CATTGTTGAATCTGATTGTTTAGGTCTTGCATAAATTAAGACAGACTTTAATAAATCCAATAAATACTCACTGCTCTGTCGGGAGGGATGGTGATGGAAACACGCTTCTGCTTATTTAAAAAGCCCAAAATTAATGAGGTTTGGGCTTTTTGATTCTGCTGTCGAGTCGCGTGGGGCCTATAATGTAACATTACATCTCCAGTCAAGTCACGTCATTTACATACAATCACTGGCCCGCATACATCAATTGTCCAATAAAGTCTGGAGGTCAAGAGAGGAAACAAACCTTCATGGCCAAGCATGTCAGCAGCTGCTGCGGCACAGTCTCCATCATCATCCACTCAGAGCAGTAATGATAAGCACACCCAAATTTTGTCGCAAGTCCTGTCAGTTAAAAAAGTCATCAAATGCTGAAATCTGAGTTGAAATCGTCAGGATAAGAGCTAGTTAGCAAAATAAAGGAGGTTGCATAATGTTTTATTGTATTGTGTTCAAGGTCAGCTCAGTAAAATGACTATAAGACAAAGATAAATAAAATGTCATCATGATGTGTTCAAATGTAAAATCGAGAAAAAAAGGAACATTTAGTTTTAGGCGAGAAACAAATAATTAAGGTGTTTAGGTGAGAAATTCGTTTTCGCAGCAATATAAAATGGATAGTAGAGATGAAATTACAAACCTATCATGAGATCTAATCATCTTGTAATACAGAATTAAAACCGCTGATGCCAAGACATTTTTTCAGGTAAATATTTAAAACAAAATATTTAATATTAAAAACAAAATGTTGCATCTTCTTTCTACAAAATGATAGAAAAGTATCAACAGTGTTATCGATAAAGACTCGGATCGTTATAATCCGATAATGGTATAAATATCAAATGAACAAATGAACAGTTCCCTCTCCTGTCTGTGAGTGCTACATTCATAAGTGACTGTAATAGTTTGAATTGTTGAGTCAGTTTATAACAAAACTATTTTTTTGCTCCTCAGGTGACTGCAGCTTAATTTTAACTTTTAGCAGTAATTGGTACGCTAATTGTGACTGGAAAAAGTAATATTAAAGATACTAGTAACAGGTTACTACCCAGCACTGTGACCATGATATCAGTATTTCATTTTTAAATATCACAGTTATCATCAATGTCAGTATATTATGACACCTTAAACTGGGAGAAACCAAGCAAATCTATATAAATTCAGACATTCAGCACCTCCTATATAGCGTGAATGGAACGGTCCCATGTTTCACAACCTAATTTCCCCACATTTGCAACATTTCGACTGGGTTTTGCAGTCCAGTCAGGCTCCTTAGATTGAGAAGTTGACTATTCGGGGTAATCTCAAAATATTTCTCTCTGCATTTTCTCCTCCAGATGCTCCAAAGCGTCCCTCTGTGTCAGTGAGTCCGTCTGAGATAGAGGAGGGCAGCTCAGTCAATCTGACCTGCAGCAGTGACGCTAACCCAGCAGCTAACTACACCTGGTACAAGGAGAACGAAGACTCACCAAAAGCATCCGGACAGATCTTCACCATCACCGACTTCAGATCTGAACACAGCGGGAATTATTACTGCGAAGCCGAGAACAACAGAGGACGACGTAACTCCACCTTACACCTGATTACTGTGGCAGGTGAGTTCATCAGAAATCATACTAAACCCTCCTGGGTTGGATGTTTCTGTGTGTTCTTTGCTGCTTAATACATAAAAAAAACATTGTTGTCTGAAAACGTCCCCAGTCTAAACAACATAGTAGGTTTTTTTCAGTTCCTTCCAAAAGTGTTGCACGTTTTCTGTTCTGCCAAATTCATGGTTATGGATTAGGTAAGTTTAGCCAATGCAATGAAAACTGTTTGGCAAAAGTAAAAAAAAAAAAAAAAAAAGATACAATTGATGGTAATTGTCTGACATTCAAGCTTGAGCAGCACTTTTCTGGTCGAAGAATTAAAGATAGTATGGTACTGGGCTATAATCCTAACAGTAGTTTTGGGTGGTCTAATATATAACTTCTGTTTTATAATTATGTCATAAAGATTGTTAAATGTTTTAAATATAGCATATTGATCTGAAAAGTAGCTAGAATACCTGTGCAATAAATGTAGTGGAGTAAAAAATGCTATATTTCCCTCTCAAATGTAACTTAAGTACAAAAAAGCGTAAAATATAAGTGAAGTGCAAGTACTTCAAAATTGTAGTTAAGTACCTTACTTGAGTAAGTAACATTGCACACTCCAGGATCATTTAAAGGGGAGGAAACACCCCTTATTTCAAATGAAGAGCATTATGTGAGGAGGGATGTGATGCTTCATGTTTGCATTCAGGCTGTATTGTTATTAGGTCGCCATAACATTTAGGAATATCTTGCCTATAAAGAGAACAGTTGTATTAATCATCTCAAAATATTGATTTAACTATAGACAACAATATATATATTTAGGCTTTTCAAAGTAGCTGAAAACTGTATTTTAAAACATTAAATGGATTTACTTTTGGAGTATTGTGGTGGTGTAAATGTACTGTAAATGCAGCAGGAGTGGTAGGTTAGCATGTAGCCTAAATAAAGTGGTGATCCTTGATATGTTTCGGGATTTTCATATCTGTGCACCCCTCACTTTTAAATTATATCTTATATCTAATTATATGCTGTGAAGTGCATGTATGCAGGTTACAGGATTTGCGATTATTCATTGCAAACAGCAGCGGAGATTTGCATCTGATCCATTTAGGTTGCAGGTTTTTTTTGTTCCAGGTTTGGCGTGTTCACATTTGCTCGCTTTTTTTCTAGGATCATGGACGTTAATAGCTGCTGCCACAATCCCTGCTACTCTTCTCGCCATTGTACTCATCTCTGCCGTTTTCTGCATCATGTGAGCAGTTCTCTTTCACCAAATAGTTGTTTATAAAGTCTTTAAAAGTGTATTGATGCAACAGAGTTTAGCACTTTAACGTTAAAATGAATTCTTCCGAGCAGAAAGAAAAGGGACTCCAAGTACGCATCTGCAGGGAGACCAGACGACAGGGAGCAGGTGAGGACATAAAAGTTAAAAGGAAACTCATTCTGGCTCTAGGGTTTAGTCTGGACTGCTACATTTTGCAAAAAGGTGTATTACTTTCTTTCACCTTGATCAGGAAATTATTCCTGTTCTTGATCTGCCTTTTCTTTATCCAAAAACACCCTTACCTCGTGTCTTACAGCTGAATTTATTTATTTTTTCATCATTGTTTTTACTGCTGATTATTACTTTGGCGATTTTTAACCAATTTTGTATCAGTCCCGTATGTGTTGCTGAACTATGGTAAATTATCTAAACAGTGCCTAGAGTGCCTGCCAACCACAGACACAAGAGTATTTCTCTGCCTATTTCGCACCTAAAATGATTTGGGAAATGTTTTTTAATGCTCCATTTCTCTGTATCAGCAATTGTGAGCAGGAAGTAGACTGCTTCCAGCACAGTGAAGACAGAGGCCGAAAACAGAGATCAAACGGCAAAACTTAGCAGTGCTGATCAATTATAAAGCAAGATTCGGTTACTGAGTTGGATATTTGTTACTTAAAATGTTTTTGGAAACATGTTTCAGCTTACTGTTTAACTGTTACACAAGATCGGGTAGGCCGCCATAGTTTCACACAGACCATTCAACATCACATCAGGTGCACAGCGTTCTGGTATTTGTGGGTTTTCTATCGTAGAAACGTCATTTTTCCTGTTTCCTCTGGTCATGTAGCATCAATTTCAAAAGTATTTGTGTCCTTCCACTGCAGAGACCGCTGAGAGTTTTAAGTGTTCTGTTTGTCAAAAGGCCATCGACACATGTAAAATACATCATTTCTAATACCCACAGATACAACTAGCAGAGCAGCCGAAAGAACTTCACTACGCCACCGTTCAGTTTTCCAAAAAACCCTCTCAGCCCAGAGGATACCAAGAAACAGAGAAGGTCGTGTACGCCGTTGTGAACTTCAACGGTGGCAGTCCGGCATCGAGGTGAGTGGCTCCTCACGCAACTAAAACATCGATTTGGCTAAAAGTAAAGTTGAAAACAGTCATGATTTTGTCTCTATCGCTGTGTCTTTACCTTTTGTCAACACTTCAGGGATGTTTTTTATTTGTCTCTCAGCTCAGAGCAGGAGGCTGCGGAGGATTCAGCTGCGTTGTACAGCACAGTCAACAAAAACAGGGATCAATAGTCCACTTTCCATCGATGGTAAAATCTTAATGACAAGAAACCACACTGATTTAAAACATGTTTCTCTGGACAGCCTTCTGCAAGAACACAGCGAGACCACACATTTAAAACAATCTGCAAAAGCAATCTGCATTTTTGTGGGCCGCATAATAGATGTGCCAAAAGAGGCCAACGGTGGGACATGTTTCTCAAATCTCAAAGGCTGTATATAAAAATGGACGACATGAAACAGCTATAATGTACAAATTTTTATTTTTTTTTTTCTGTTTTTTTTTAAAGTGTTTTTATAATATTTTTGTTGTAACATTTTTATCTATTTAGTGTCATAATGCTTTGCCTTTTTTAAAATTGATAACTTAATTGGAAATAAATCTGGTTCTGATTCGGGTCTACACCGCTGGTTCCCAACATTGGGGTCATGTACCCCACTAGGGGTCGCCAAAACTTGGTGTTGCAAAATAGTTTGAATGGGTTTCAATGGTGCATTTTTTTGCACGTAAAATTATTAATGTAACAATTTTTTCACACAGTGTATTTTAGCCAGATTTATGCCATATGCATGACCAAAGCCAAAGTTATCAAAAAATGAAGAGTGGAGGGGCGCCCAGTAGCTCAGTCGGTAGAGCGGGCGCTGCATGTACAGAGGCTACGTCCTCGCCGCAGCAGCCGCAGGTTTGATTCCGGCCTCGGCAGTTTGCTGCATGTCATCCCCCTTTCCTGCTGAGTCTGTCCTGTTAAAGGCCAAAAAGTCA
>NW_024614044.1:0-7314 GCF_008729295.1 Plectropomus leopardus
ATGATTAAAAAAATAACTCAATGAAAGTAGAAAACCATATTAACATAGAATATTTTCGAAAGCTTGATTTTGAAAAGCGGTTTTGTGGGCAGAGCGATATGAGAGTGTATAACATTAAAGCGGGCCCTAAGGATTGATTTAACGGGTTCATCTAAATTAATCCAGCTAAATAGAGAACAAACCAAACATACACTTTTTGCATAAGGTTGTGACAAAAAAACACTGACATCTTCTACATTTTCATAGAAGAGCCAGCTAGTTTTTCCACACATGCCGCAGAGATTATGATATTTTTTTTCAGGTGGAACAGAGATCAGTCTCCAGAGCTCAGACAACACAGTCCTCCTGGCGTCCTTCACTTTGTGTGACGGATACAATAGCTGGTTATGTTACCCTCTATGGCTTCTCAGAAACTCTCCTAAGAACGGAGCCGACAGGCGAGCAGAGATGGCCGATACACTCTGAAATGTGATGTGCAGTAAGTGAGGGCTTCGCTGTCTTGATAGAATCCAACTGTGCCTGTTGTGATGAGGGTTTACATCCACCTGCGGAGATACTTCGGTTCAGGGAGGCAGAGCTGGATGGTGCCGTTTTACCCGTTAACCTGATTCTTACACCGACCATTTCAAACTCTGAGGGAGACAGTTGGAATACAAACACAAGCACCTTAAGTGTTTCTCACCAAGATATTCTTGGAAATACACGTACTCGCTGAGATACCAAGCTGTGGTTTTGCAGGGAGTTAAAGGGATACTTTTTTTTTCTTGTTTTGTATCAAAAAAAGAGGGCAGCATGTGTAGATGAACTGTGGTAAACTTCCCTCCATCTAACCAGTGCATAGATTCCCCTCTTTCCCACCCATGGTGAAACTCCACCAGGTTACATTTTTTATGTCATTCAGTGGAGTTTCACTGGCTCTTGTGCTGTTTTGACAACTACAAGCTGTACTTCCACATTTTCGTATTTTGTGCCACTCATGCTCTGCAGAAACGGAGAGTGTAGAGCTGGATCAAACCGTAAAACTAGGCAGTGTTGATCAAATTTAAATCAATATTATGTCATTGCACTGCCTATTTTTAAAACGGCATATTAGGGTCATTGTAAAAGTAAAAAAAAAAAAGGAGGGTTGAATTCCGGGAAAAAAATCGGGTTTATACAGTTGAAAATAAGTGACAAAAAGTCAGTTTTGGCATTTTTACCTTTATTAGACAGGACAGAAGATTAATAATGTGAAAGGGGGAGAGAAAGGGGATGACATGCAGCAAAGGGCTGTGAGCTGGAATCGAACCCACGGCTGCTGCAGCAGGGACATTGCCTTCATTTATGGTGCGCCTGCTTTATCCACTGAGCCACCCAATGCTGCTCTTCCCAAAATGTTTTGCAAGGAGCCTTTTAGAGTATATTTGATTTTCAATTTTTTTTTCAATGACTGTTTAAACCTGTCTATACACTATTAAAAGCTGCTTATCCTGTTATTTTTTTATTTTATTCTTCAGTTTTCTTTTATTATTTATTTATTTTCTTTCTTATCTTTTGTGTATGATAAGGTTCATCTATCCATCCATCTATTTATCCATCCATCCATCCATCCATCCATCCAGCCATCCATCCATTTTCTTTCACTTATCCATGGCCAGGTCGCAGGGGCAACAGATGAAGCAGAATATTCCAGATAACCCTTTCTAGTTATCCTGGGGGACCCCAAGGCGTTCCCAGGCCAGACGAGAAATGTAATCCCTCCAGCGTGTTCTGGGTCTGCCTTGGGGTCTCCTACCAGTAGGACGTGCTGGAACACCTCCAATGGGAGTCGCCCAGCTGGCCCCTTTTGACGCAAAGGAGCAGCGGCTCTGCTCCGAGCTCCTCACCCTATCTCTAAGACTGAACGCAGCCACCCTGCGGAGGAAACTCATTCGGCCGCTTGTATCCGCAATTTTATTCTTTCAGTCACTACCCAGAGCTCGTGACTATAGGTAAGGGTTGGAACATAGATGGACTGGTAAATCGAGAGCTTCGCCTTCCGGCTCAGCTCCTTCTTCACCACAGCAGTCAGGTGGAGCGCCCACATCACTGCAGACACCACGCAAAACCACCTGGCCATCTCACGCTCCATTCTGCCCTCACTCATGAACAAGACACCGAGATACTTGAATTCCTTCACTTGGGTCAGCAGCTCTCAGCTCCTAGCAGCCGCATCCACAATGGAGGTCTCCCCCGCCACCTGATCCAACTCTCTTCACCCGAGTGTCCAACACATACGGCTGCAGATCGGATGATACAACCATAAAGTCATTCATCGATCTTCGGCCTAGGGAGCTCAAGTACATTTATAAACACCCATGTGCTCAGACATGGTGTTCGTTATGGACAATCCCTGTCTATCACAGAAGTCCAATAACAAAACACCACTCGGGTTCAGAACGGCCAGGCAGTTCCTCCCAATCATACCCCTCCAGGTCACTCCATCGTTGCCTCAAGAGCTTTGAAGTCCCCCAGGAGAACAACGGAGTCCCCAGTTGGCACCCTTTCCAGGACACCACCCAAAGACTTGTAGAGGGCCTGGTACTCCGAACCCCTGTTTGGTGCATAAGCACAAACAACAGTCAGAGACCTCTTCTTAGCCACTTGCAGCAGCATCGAGGCGACCCTCTCATTCTCCAGGGAGAACTCTAACACAGCGGCGCTCAGCCGAGGACCCATGAGTATCCCCACATCCGCCCGGCGCCTATCACCCTGGGCAACTCCAGGAATGGAGAGAGTCCAGCCCCTCTCCAGGAGTATGGTTCCAGAGCCAGAGCTGTGTGTGGAGGTCAGCCCAGCTATATCTAGCTGGTACCGCTCCACCTCCTGCACAAGCTCCAGCTCCTTCCACGCCAGAGAGGTGATGTTCCACGTCCCCAGAGCTAGTCTGCAAAGCCAGGGGCCCAAGCCCCGCTCCTGCCTGCTGCCCGGCACACAATGCACTCGGCCCTGATTTCAAATCCTGCGGGTGGTGGGCCTACAAGGTGGTGACAGCATGTTATTCCTTCGGGCTGAGCCCGGCTACCAGACGCTTGCTTTCAAGCTCCACCACCAGGTCTGGCTCCAGGGAGGGGCCCTGATGTCCCTATACCGGGCGAGGTACACTCAATTCAAGTCGGCCGTGTTATCAGAGTCTTTGTAACTTGCTCTCAGTCGGACCCCATCCCTGGGACCTATTTGCCTTGCGCTCCAGACAACACAGCTCCCAGGATCAGAGGGACACATAACCCCCCCAGCTTGCTTTTTTCTTTGTTTGAGTTTTGTAGAGTTGTTTTTTTTCTATTTCTAATAATAATTTTGAATTTGTTGGGTTTTTTTTTATTATTTCAATTAACCATAATGTGTTCGTTGGTTGTAGTCCAATAGGTAGAAAAAAAAACTCCTCTATTTTGGAATGTATTTTGATTTTGTGTTATTATCACCCACCTTTTGTTTGAAATGATTGCGAATGAGCATTAGACTCTGGCAGTAGCTGAGATTTAAATTGCCACCCAATCAGCCTAATGCAGAGTGAGAACCTGCTTCCCTGCTGCTTTCTGACAGCCCTCCATTCCTACCTTATAATTTAGTGAGAGGTCTGCGAAATGTAAATGTTTGCTTGATCCCTGCCAGTTATTCCCTGTGCGTCCTCATGTGCTAAAGCAGATAAAACTGTATCTGCTCAACATGTGATGCAACATCAAAAAAAAAAAAAATGCAGTCCATAGCAACCAAACCACCGCATTTTATTTTAGGGCCTTTCCACGATGCTTCAGAGTAAACTTACTGTGTCCCTGCACATATTGCACTTAAAATAACATCTTGTTTAAGCTCCTTTGTTGCCATTGCAAGGACTCCAGGCGATGAGTTGCCTTTGCTCCCACTGGCATGACTCTCCTTGACATTAGACGGCCGATGACGTATCATTCATGTTTAAAATAAACTTCTTCTCTTCTGCAAGCAAAAAGCTCTTCGAGCGCGTCGAATCCTGTGTGTATGTGAGTAGACAGAAATAGACAGCCACCCACATATCATTAGGGAGATGGAGGGAGAGGGAGAGAAAGACTCGCTATGACAGTGTAGGAGAATGAAGCGGGCTGAGGCAAATATGTCGGTCACAGTTTGACATCCTCACGTGTTTTTCACGGCACTCAGATTTAAACAGTGCGAGCTGTATCTCTGAGTAGGAGTTTGCTTCAACCTGCATGGATTCCTGAATAGCCAGTGCTTAATTTCCATGGAGGACAAGATAATAATTCAATTTCCCAGGACTTATAACATGAAGTATGTGGGAGGGGTGTGGGCTATCTCCCTATATCTCTCTTAGGCTCTAATGGAATTAATGGTGGAGAAGGAGTCCGCCCTCTTGTGGGGTGCTGGAAAAAAAAACATTTTTAAAAACACTTTTTATTCATGTTAGTGCTCTGTATATTTGTTCATTTGTTAAAAATCTCTAGCTTCCATCTTCTTATCTAACATCTCTGTTTTATGATTCATTGTGTAGGCAGTCTACCTCTTGGCATACTTTTTCCATTTGTACAAAAGCATTACAAACTGCTCTTACTGGTTGCCAGGGATGTGTTTTTTTATTTGATTTTGTTAAAATTAACAAAATTCTATGTGTTGATGTATATGTTCTGCTTTATATGGATATGTGTAGGCATGTGTATACATACATAAATAGTATATGTGTACACACACTGTGTTTATTAGTTAGATACTCCTATCACTATTGTTTTCGGGGTAAGATGAGTGGGGTTTTTTTGTTTTTTTTTGTCAATTATCTTTTTGTCATACTTTTTTTTCTCTAGTTAATGAATCAATTTATTAATTTATTTAAAATTATATGACATCTCAGGTTATTCTAAGCCAGCTGGGGAGGGGATGGTTAGAAAAAAGTATCAATACCTGCAACATTTAGAAAACACAGGGGCACATAATGATGAGATGCGGCTATGTATATATGATTTGTTATTATTGTCTGCACAAAACTAAATAAATATTTGATCACAAAAAAATGATGTCAAAAAATATGCATACAGCATGTTTATAGCTGCTGGAATAATAACTGAAAATGATGCTTTTTCAGTTATTCATCTATCTCTGTTTGGCTAAATCCTTTTCTTTTCCTCTGCTCTCAGGAAGCTGCTGAATGTAAAGGTCATCGATGACGAGGAGTACGAGAAGAACAAGACGTTCACGATTGTGTTGGAGGAGCCCATCCTGCTGGAGGTGGGACAGAGACACGGTGAGCTGAGGACACAGCTGCAGAGTGATTTGTCCTCATTATTTTATGGCTGGAAATGAGGTTTACTTTGCATCGCCTGCCCTTTATATTTTATTTATACTCTCGTGCTAGAGCAGTTTATATTCAATGATAGAAAATTCCCCTCGACTCTGGGGAAACTCGAAGGTCGAAGGTTTGATCTCTCTACTTTCTTTGGTGCATTTCATGCCCAGGCTTTTCTTCTGGAGGATTCTTGGTTTAATTTTTGCACTTTGAGGAGATACCCTACAGGGGAATGGGGTAAATATTTGAATAATATACAGTATATCATCATAAATGTCCCCAGTTGATCACTTACATTAGGACGATTATTTTTCCTAGTTTTTTGTAACCATAATATTTTCCGATTAAGCAGGTTATGAATGATATATAAACAAGTCCCACTGTAAAAACGTTTGATTATTTACATTAAGACTAAGTTTTTGCATTACAAGTTTCTTTTTTTTTGTTTAAATAAGTAAATGAGGCAATTTCCTATAAGATATGTGTTATTTGCATACATTTCCAGGACAAAAATCTGAACATTAGAGCCAGGTTCTTAATTTAATTTAATTTCATGAAACTTTCTTAGCCTATTACTCACATTAAGAAGATTAGTTTTTGTTTTACATGTTTTCAGAATTTCTATATTTGGATATGCTATATACTTTTCTACTAGTCTGAATGAAGACATGTTTATTAAATAAAAAGGAGACCAAAATTGCAAATTGACCATTGCATGATAAAACATTATATTCACCTTCAATATCTCTCCTTAAAATACTTTGGGTTTGAGTAGTTAGATAAGGATGAGAGCTAAAAAGGAGGGCATTATTCATAATTTATGGATCTTTCCATAAACCTTACACAGCTGCATAATGATCAAACATTGCTGAAGACAACAGATATATAATTGATTCAGATTTGGTATTTTGTTATTTTAATATGATTTATATAATCTCTTACGTAAAAGAGCATATTTGCTAAATTCATCACTTGTTTTACAGTCACATTTTAACTATTAAATGTATAACAAGCATGCCGAAAATCTTCAAATAATTAAGATGTCACAAGGACAAAACAATCAAACTCGCTGTAACATGTATTGGATGCATACACACCAAAGGCATTTTAGAAATTATCAAAAATAAAATGGAATATATAAAAAGCATGTTTTTGGAAATATAACCGATGCATGCCTTTGTCAGCAAATGTTAACATAACATAAATTCTAATGTCACTTGTGACCTTTAAAATGCTTAATTCCCATGCATACAGCCAGCATTAAAGATTGTGTTTCATTATCAGTAGATATGATGTCTTATTCTGCAGCAAATCTCCCACGTGGGAAATACTGGCGGATAGTTTACATACCTGTCCCTCCTCTGCAGGAGACAGCAACGATAACAAGACAGCAGTGGGACCGGAGGACGTGTCAAAGATGGGCTGCCCCTGTCTGGGCGAGCACACTAAGCTGGAGGTGGTAATTGAAGAGTCCTACGAATTCAAGGTAACTCAAAAATAAGCAGCTTTTTACCTCAGAGCTGGACTCACCTTTCACACGGATGTTCGCATATTTTGGAACTTCCCACGAGCTGCTGTGAGCTGATGAATGCCAATATTTTGTTTGTTCCTACAAGATTTACCTGCTTCCTCCTACATCTCTGCAGAACACACAATACTCAGCACCTTCAGATCCTTAAACCAGTTTATAGATTAACCCAATGACATGACATTTAAGAGTTATTCTATAGTGATTATCATCTGTGTGAGTTCATCCTGGCCTTATGCTGCCTTCACGCGTTTCTCGGATACATCAAATATCAATTTTTCAGTTATAATTATGACATACACTCATTCAAGTGCTCTGGTCAGAAAAAGTAACAAACATGGATCACAGTTAGAAATGAAGTATAAGATGTCATAAAATACTTACATTTTTTACTTTTCCACCAATATCGGTTATGTCACAATATTTTGGGTATGACTGTTGGGGATTTAATCTACCGAGGCATTGGCGATGAATTATTACTGATGTGCATGTAACTAAC
>NW_024614045.1:0-1517 GCF_008729295.1 Plectropomus leopardus
TATTAGTCTAAATTACCCACAAAAGTATATCAACAAGACATTCTGAATGTTAATTTTCACCACAATGAATATTTCTGATTTTCTTCTTAAAGGTATACCTATACCCCCTCATGATTTGTATATCAGCACTCACCCTGTGTAACCTTGAATTCCTGAAGAAAACCTTGTTTTTCTCGCATGCCTCCTGTGAAGAATCCAAAAATAGAGAAAGTTCTTGATGAATGAAAGTCAAAAAAGGGTCTGAGTTTAACAAGAGCAAAACTTAATCATGCAACTCAGGTCTCATTTATGCAGCCTTATGCTTAGTACTTCCCCAATACACAGTCCTTTCCACTGGAGAACTAAGCTAAAAGTGAAACTCACAAAAACAGTTGTTTTACCCCTGTCACAGGAGCTGCTGGTCTACCACTGCCTTGATAAATTAGTTTTTTTCTGTTAGTGACATTTAAAAGGTTAGTTTGGTTTACTTTAAACCAGCACTGGAGGAAGTAACAGCACCAAATCGGTGTCTGTATTAGCAGAACAACCAGCAGGACGGGATTATGTACTGGACGGAAGAACAGCAGCCTTAAATTTCCGCAGATTGGGAAAACCATTAGATTTAGGAGCTCCTTGCCCTCCGAGCAGGGGACGAGATCAGTTATCATATATCAGCTAGAAAGAGCTGCATACATGTAAGTTATATGTCACCGGAGAGGCCAACACTGTTGTGTTAAACATCACACCCGTCAAGCCTCTGTTGGTTCTGCAATGCCGGCATGTCTTCTAAAATCAAACTGAAGCGGCATGATGCCACTGTTGTTTGGTTTTGTGTAAAAATGCAAAGTAGGCATAAAGAAGGGACTATAGCAGCTCTATAGAGTGATCCCTGTGTAAAAAGGGCGACTGATTTGCTCCAAACAGTCAGGTCAGCACCTTGTATGCTGTGTGAGTGTGAATTGGTGAATGAGAGGCAAATTGTAAATCACTCGGATCGTTAAAAAACAAAACCTCCAAAACAGTGACTGTACACACAGTTCAGTGAAACGACCTGTTGAACATCAGTAGCAAAGAGGACAGGGGGTAAACTGGGGTAAACAGGGGGTTAGGGTATCCCTCATGGCATCATGCCAATTCTCCCACTACCCGTCACCGCGCCAACATGACCGCTCCACCACTGCTCGAGACTGACATTTTAACAACTCTACAAGCATTGGTTTAAAGTGGATGTTACGACTGTGGGATTAGCACAGTGTTCCTGATGGGTGACCGTTCACACCTCGTATCAGTAGAGTTAACCCTGCGTGTCAGTGGCATGTCCAGTTACAGTGTGTGTGTGTGTGTATGTGTGTGCTGTGTGTCAGGACCAGTGTGCCCAAACTCTGCTGGGGTATGTGAGGGACGACAGGGCTGGCTGAAGACATGGGAGTCAAGTTACAATGACAGAGGGCGAGAGTCGAAGAAGAGGAGGAGAGCAGTGTGTGTGTGTGTGTGTGTGTGTGTGTGTGTGTGTGTGTGCGTGTGCAGAGGGGTTCACT
>NW_024614046.1:0-2273 GCF_008729295.1 Plectropomus leopardus
AGAGAGAGAGAGAGAGAGCGAGAGAGTTGTTTCATATTCATCTTTTTCAGATTGTTCTCTAACTCAGTCATTGCAGAGAATAGCCAGAAACAACAACACAAAGCAATTAAAAAATTCTGATGGACTTCTGACAAACAGCCGTGGAGTCACTGAATCATGTCCAGTGTGGTTCTGACCAAATTTCTCTTTTTCTTCCCACACAGAGCCCAAACTAAGGGGGTTAATATCTGCACGACTCATCCAACTCAACGCAAGTCAAAGTAATTGTTTTGGTCCAAACAGAATGAGTTTTGTTGGCTGGTGAGAGAGAATCCCAACCTTGGGACTCTTCATTGGGCGTCCATTTTAACCTGTTTCAAAACAACTTGTTTTATTAGGCCATCTGCACTCAATAAGAGCAGCTGGAAAAACGCAGCAGCAGATTGCAGCCTTCATAACAGAGAGCCTACTGCGCCTCTCCATCAGCTCATACCACAGCAGACTGACACAGTCCTTGTCCTCCACTTTGTCTTTCCTTATACATTCCTCTTTGTTGTTGCCATGGAAAATTGTCCTTATATTTTGACAACAGACAGTGTTTACTGTAATTTTCTTTTCAAAATATCCTCAATAAAGTTGCATACAACTCAAAGCTCATTCCCAGACACAATAGTATCATCCAGCTCTGGAACAGACTCTGACCCCACTCTGGATTGTTTGGATCGGTTCCAGCCAGTGTTCGCTGCAGTCAGCTGCCACAGTACATCTTGTTTTTTATGATGCTCTATTTATCCTTGAAGCAGCAACATGTTCTTTTGCTTTCCTTTCCCCACAGCACCTCATTCACAGAGACTGCACGGTACAGTATTTTAACACAAGACCTGCCACATGTTGCAATCCACCCAGAGAAATGCTGTTCAATATTATGCAACTCAGAAATCTAAAAAGCCCTTTAGATTTAACTAAATGTGGCCTTGTTTTAACCTAAGTAGGTAGACATCTTTTCAACCATATATCAAGGGCTGGATTAACCATCTAGGGGGTATATAAAGTGCTGGGGGCCCATATCTTTTCCGTTCAGGTGAGTCCAGAAAATAGTACTATCTGTGTCACACGGATTCCACCATGTTCTTAGTCACAGGGCATAAAATACCAATGCTTCACTTGTCACACCCCTCGGCATGTGATATTGAAGCCAAACGCACCTGAGATGGACCAGGCTTTCAACTAACTCCAATGTAAACAAATATGCCGCAATAACTGACGCTGACAGCAACAATATAGTATAAAGAACAAGAGAGTCTGCATAGAGTGGGAAGGAGGAGAGGTGGATGGGTCAAACAAAACTTGACTTTCACCGACTATCACCTGGGTAACTCAACATGTTCTCATCCCAAGATGTCACACATTGGCACTTTGTCAGTGGATTATTATTATTACTACTTATTGTTGTATTTCTGATTACTGCAATCAACACTGGGACATCAACAAAAGCACATGGTCCGGACAAGGCAAAAGAAGCATGTAGTTAGGTTTAGGATAAAAAAAAAAAAAAAAGATGATTTGGCTATATGACATTCATACAGGAAGAGAAAACGGGGCTCCAAAGTGAAAGTCTGGGGTTTGTTGGACCCATCCACCACCCCTCCTGCCCAACCTACAGAGACCTTCCTACTGTTATATAATGTTATGGAACTTATGCACCTATGTCCCATTTAAAACCACAAACTAACATTGTTTTAATATTACATACTGCAATTTACAGTAATTTATTATGATGTTATTTAATTGGCATATTTATGTAATGTTACATAACAAATGTACTTATTTGACACAAAAACAAGATCTTTTTCTGGACCTAACTAAGTAGTTTTGTTGCCTAAACCTTACTGCGACCATTTCACAACATTAACTAACCCTGTCTTACAATACGTTTCAGCTGTGCATTACAAACTGTTCCTACATTTTTATTGCAGTATTTCCTTTTCTTTTCTTTTCTTTTTTGTCACCCGTCTACATGTGTAACTCAAGAAACAACTTCATCTGAGTGGCCAAAGTTTGGTCAAAGGCCTCCTTCCTTCTGTCCATGCTATCCTGATAGATCTGACAACACCTGGATGGGAGCAGATGATTAAGTGCTGACACCCACTTTGCAGCTGGGAGTGGGATCTGGAACATCTCATCCCTCTGTGTGAGCAGGTGTGTGGTTTCCTCAATATTGTTCTGGCAGACGGCGGATCAGCCCACCATCTGTCTGGACAGTTGTGGTTAAGGTTACACTCCTTCATCATGCA
>NW_024614047.1:0-2342 GCF_008729295.1 Plectropomus leopardus
AAGCTTCCAAGATGGACAAGTGCAAGTCACATGTTTGTGACTCGTAATGTACCAACCTTTCGTGCAGTGCTGAGGAATTTTATGTACAGATTTGTGTGTCAATTAACTGATTTGAAAAAATGTAATCATTATGGCTTTGACAAATCCGACACAAATTGACCCAAGACTCTTCTTCTTCTTTTTGGAAACATTGGAACAGATTTCTGTACGCGTGTATGAACTCTTGAACGGTTATGATTATATGTCTGTGTTGTACTTGTTTTGTTATTTATTGTTTTTACTGATATGGACCTAAGAGTGTGAAATAAAGTTGATTTTATTGTATTGTAATAATCAGATTAGCAGCAGCAGAAGCTAAAAAACCCAAAGATCGGTTTTAAAATGGGAGGAAATATTTAAACTGGCAGGAGAAGCAGAACGTTGACAGGAAGTCACTGTGGCTGTGATTGTTTCTTGATGGGAGTGTGTGTTTGTGTGTGTGTATGTGTGTGTGTGTATTATCAGTGAACCGCACATCTGATTGGTAATTTTCATTGTTGGGTGTTTTGTGTGTTTGTGTCTTGTCTGTATAATTGACCCCCACCCCCCCCACAGGAGGCAGTTGCTAGGAGACGGAGGAGTGTGGGCGGGGCTGCAGGATGTCAGCATGGCGCCTCTGCTGCCTCCGGTTGGTTCAGAGGTCTTCAGACGCTTCACGCCAGCCTCGCTGGAGGAGATCAAAAGACGGCAGGAAGCCGAGGAGAAGGAGCAACAGAGGAGGAAAGAAAGGAACATAGAGGTGGAAAACATTGATCAAATATCAGCTGTCAGTAACAAGTAATCAATACACTATGAACACGTGATCAATACACTGTGAACACGTGATCAATACACTGAGAACAGGTGATCAATACACTGAGAACGTGATCAATACTCTGAGAACGTGATCAATACACTGAGAACATGTGATCAATACACTGTGACCATGTGATCAATACGCTGAGAACAGGTGATCAATACACTGACAGCAGATTATCAATAACCTGAGGGTGTCTCTGATTGGCAGATCGCGGAGGAGGATCTTCCCAAACCGGCCTGTGACCTGGAGGCGGGGAAGCCCCTCCCCTTCATCTATGGAGACCCGCCCCCTGAGTTCCTCAACACCCCATTGGAGGATCTGGATCCTTTCTACCAATCACAAAAGGTCAGGCTCTCTCTGATTGGCCGCTGATCAGTTCTGATCGATTAATCAATCATTTAGTCTCTATTTCACATCAGCTAGAAAGTGTGATATTTTATTGATCAAAGTATTGGGATTAATACAGGGATTGATCTCTGTGTGTGCCAACAACACAGACAATTAGTAATCAATCAATCAATAATCAATCAATGATCAATCAGTGATTGATCAGCGATCAATAACTGTGCGCAGACGTTCATCGTGCTGGCCAAAGGAAACGTCCTGTTCAGGTTTAACGCCGAGCCGGCGTGTTACCTGCTGAGTCCGTTCAACCCGCTGAGACTCGCCGCCATCAGGATCCTCATCCACTCATATCCTTCATGATGTCACACTGAGCTGCCTCCTGATTGGCCCGTGAAAACAGCAGAAAGGCATTGATCTGCAGGTAAATGATTAACAATCAGCTGATGACGCTTTTATTCCTTAAAACCAAACTTTATTCAGTTTGTTCATCATGGTGACGATCCTGACCAACTGCGGGTTCATGACCCTGAGCGACCCGCCGGACTGGAGCAAGACCGTCGAGTGAGTCACAGTACACAACTCTACTACACACTACGACACAACTGTACTACACAACAATACATACCTCACTACACAACACTAGACAACAACACATAAAGACAATACTACACAACACTGCACTACTAAACACCCCTCAACAATTCTACACAACTATCCTACACACCTATACCACACAACAACAACACACAACTATCCTACACACCTTTACTACACAACAACAACACACAACTATACTATACACCTTTACTACACAACAACAACAACACACAACTATACTACACATCTATACTACACAACAACAACACACAACTATCCTACACACCTATACTACACAACAACAACACACAACTATCCTACACACCTATACTACACAACAACAACAACACACAACTATCCTACACACCTATACTACACAACAACAACAACAACACACAACTATCCTACACACCTTTACTACACAACAACACACAACTATACTACACATCTATACTACACAACAACAACACACAACTATACTACACATCTATACTATACACAACTATCCTACACACCTATACTACACATCTATACTACACAACAACACATAACTACACAATAC
>NW_024614048.1:0-2845 GCF_008729295.1 Plectropomus leopardus
CCCCTGGCTTTAAAAAAAAAAAGTCTTCTACATCTACTAATCTCTTTTTTTGTGTCTCGTTTACTATGCCAGTATGTGATGGTGCTCACAGTTTAAGTAAAAATTACCTGAATGATTGAATTGTGGAGAATCATACAAAGCTAACATTTTGTGTGTATGTCCATATTGACAAAAGTTTAAACATATATATATATTGTATGCACGATTTAAGCAGCTCACTCACGTTAGCTCCAGCAGGAAGCCAACAACCCGGCTTTTTACATCTAAAGAACTTCTATAAAAAAGAACCGCATGTAGCATGCCTATATTGATACAAGCCTGTATTTGTCAAAATGTGTCACCACACCGGGTTAGTAAAAGAGACTGGCCGTTTAATTGGGACTAGGCTTTTATTTGAAGTTTTATGGTACTTGTCTACAGGCTGAACTATTACAGATATCAATGCACTCTTTTATTGAGGAAATAAGAAAAAAACTGTCGGAGATTGATGTTAAGGTGAAGTTGAGATAAAAACAAGAATGTCAAAGTCCGAATAGACTCATGCATTTCTGCTGCCTTTCTGAAGTCTGTTAAAAACTACCTCAGCTTTTTGAGAGCTCAGCCCGTTGGTCCCCTTGCACAACACATGATCAGAGGATTGACACCAGAATCACCTCTGTGTCTCCAGCGGCTCAACAGACTTTAAACTACAGCATGTCAAGTAGCTGTTGTGAGATAATGAGCATGTGTAGCTTATATCTGTATCTTTAAGTGGCTGTCTTCTTTAACTTAATGAGACATCTAAAGCTGCCAGGCTTGTTTACGCGACAACTTCGTTAACGACATCATTAGTGAGCTCCATTATGAAGGTTTTGTTTTCAGGCTATAGAATAAATCCAACACAAACATAAACAGATTTGTCACGTATGTTATGTTAGGTGAACAAACTCCCTGAACTTCATCAGAGTTCTTTAAAGGGACAGTTCACCCCAAAATCAAATATACATTCATTTCCTCTTACCTATAGTGCTATTTGTCAATATAGATAGTTTTGATTGGCGAGTAGTGGAGATATTGACCATAGAGATGTTTATCTTCTTACCAATATAATGGAACTAGATGGCACTCGGTGCTCAAAGCCCCCCACCGCCATAAATACATGCATGCATGCACACACGCGACAAAAAAATGCGAAAAAAAAGTGTTCATCTACACATGGACAACAGGCTTGTGCACTCTTCTTCTGCGCAGTGATGCGGTTGGCAGGTGCAGTTTGGTAGAAAGAAAATAGCTCATACATGAAACTGCTCAAAACAAGGTCTGTGGATTATCTTGGTCATAGTTTCTGAAAAGAGACATTGCTGTTCAGCCCGTTCTCATTACGAAATTTTCAATACCGCCACTTGGTCAGTGATTTTGGCATCAAGGCAACTTTGAGGATGGTATAATATGCTGCCAGGCAGCAACGCCACCAGTAACCACATAACAGGAGCTGGGCAGGTACAAAAAAACTCAGGACTTTCACCTGGGGGCCCGCTGTTCACAGTTCACTTCCTGTCAGTGTTGAGCCAAACCACAATGTTTTTCTCTAAACATAGCTATGTGGTTTTTTCGCACAAGGAAATAAAGGCAAATACGATATTTATTAATGTTGTGAGTTTATTTAAAAAAACCAAAAAAAACAAAAACAAAACTGTATGCATGTAACCAGTAGATACTGTTTATTTCCTGTGAAAACACAATGCATTTAACAGACAAAAATTGACATGCTGTCTTGTAACATGGACAACAGATTTAGGAGCATACCTAGGGCATCATATGTCAATTGCCAACAACCTGGCAGCGATATTTAATGAGTTTAGATGAGAATGTATTTTCAAATTGTTTTTATTTTGTATTTATTTATTTTTGGCACTGTGTGCACCACAAGCTGAGTGCCATCTAGTTCCATTTTATTAGAGAGAAAGCAGACATATCCTCGGCCAACATCTCCAACACTCAGCAACTCAAACCAAAACAATTTAAATTGATAAGTAATATAACAGGTCAGAGGAAAAATGTGTATTTTTTATTTTGGGATGAACTGTCCCTGTAACGGTAAATATCACCTGTACATCAGACTAGCACAAAGGTGTGTTTGTTTGGTATGTTCTGTCTTTTGCTGAAGAGACAAATCAACTGACAGCTATAAACCTCACTGGAACGTGGAAGCACTGTTCAATCCACTTTCCCTCTGCAAAAAAAAAAAAAAAAAAAATTAATCAGACAAACAAGGAAGATAATTGCAAACCGTACTCCCATTGAATTTTGAATAGCAGCTCCTTTTGCACAGATGTGTTATGCACACCGAATAGCTGCAAATCCTTTGCATGCTTAAAAGAAGCTCTCCTCTCTTATATGTAAATATTCAAAAATGAGCAGATAGGTGACAGGTAAAATGTATTGTCTCAAGTTTTTGTTTATTTATTGATGTCCTTATAACACACATGTGCTGAAAATAGTTGCTACCCAATATCTCTAAATAATAACTTTATTTTATTTATATAGCACCTTTAAAAACAGAGTTTACAAAGTGCTTTGACAAGCAAGGCAAAGCAGTAGTGAGAGGAGTTTCATGCATACGCAACATGACAAAAAAGAGCCAAAAAGTAATACTGAACTAAAGCCAGACAAACGAGAGAGACAATCACAAAACAGAAGTAACAACAGCAATGCAGCCTAGTATGAATAAATGCTGTTTGAAGAGCATTTGCAGTAAAACACAGAATTAATAGTACTTGTAATAGACTTAAAACATTGCCGGGGCAGAATAAAAATAAATACATAAATAAAGAGAATATAAATACATGCATAAATAAATGAAATA
>NW_024614049.1:0-1958 GCF_008729295.1 Plectropomus leopardus
TGGTGGTATTTTACAACCTTCCTCACTGATTATTCTTCAGACTCAGACATACTTTCCACATTGAATGTCCGTGGACAGTCGCGATCATGCTGTTCTATTAATTGTACAACTGAGGATCTACATTGACACGCAGCAGTAAACAGGAGGGCTGGGATATGAGCTGACCATCCTCATTCCGCCAACATCGTGTGAGTGTGAAACTAAGATGCTACTGGGGTCTGGAGTGAATGTCTGCTGATTATCCTACTTAAAACTAACTTCACCGTAGTGACGTGGCTGTAGTTGGTGTGACTGCAGTGTTTTGGACTGGAACAGGAGACTGGAAGATGTGCATCGGACGCACTTGCTATGTGCACAGTTGGTGTGGTCACAAAGTCATGGGCTGCACAAGGACACCTGCTTGAGTGTCCATGTGGATCCTGGCGGATGACAACATTAATGTTATATGGACAAAACTGACCCTAGTATCTGAATGCCTAAATTTTGACTAGGCCCTTCCTGTACAGACTGACTATAAGACTTTTCTTTGGATGCAAGTCAGTTTACCACATCAACATTTGCAGACTTACAAGCTCTGAAAAGAACAGTGTTTTTCCATTTATGCATTCTACAAGGTAAATGATTAGTGCTGGTGCTGGAGGGGCTGTTGGAGTTTGCCCATCCAGTCTACATGTGTTTTGTGGACTTGGAGAAAGCTTAAGGCTGTGTTCCCATGGGGAGTTTTGTTTGTTTGCACCTATGCTCTTTGCAGAAGATGTGGTTCTGTAGGCTTTATCACACTGTGACCTCCAGCATGCACCTGGGCGGTTTGCAGCTGAATGTAAAGCAGTTGGGATGAGAAGGCCGCGGTTCTTCACCAGACAAGATGGTTTGCCCTTTCTGAGACAGAAATGTATAGTTTCTCAAGATGGCATTGCCCTGGCCCCCAGCACCACCACAAGGAATCTTGGGGTAATCTTTGTTTAGAATATGACCTTTAACTCCCATAGAAAACGAACTTTTTTCACCTGCATAACATTGCAAAAATTAGGCATGTCTGTTCTGTGCAGTCGACATCTGTTGTAAGTCCACAGTTGCTCTTCCTGCGGTTTCTTCCATTTCTTTTACCCAATTAAGATGTTTTTTCTTTTTCAGGTTTTCCTTATCCACTGCGAGAGTCCATGGACAGAGGGATGTCTTATGTTGTAAAACCCTCTCAAGTAATTTGTGAACTGTAAAACTGAAAGGGTTCGGTATAGTTACTGCCCAAGGAAAAGAAAGTCTTTTTCATGAATCAGGGTAAAATGTACCCAAAGCAGTGATGCAAGACAGTTGTGATGAGGAGGGACTTTAGCCAGAAGGCGGAGAACATCATTAACCGGTTTATTTACGTCCCGACCCTCATCCGTGGTCATGAGCTCTGGGTAGTGATTAAAAGAGTGAGATCACAGATACAAGCAGCTGAAATTCGTTAAAAGGAGGAGGTCCTGTTAGAGGTTTTCTGGGCACGTCCGACTGGGAGGAGGCCCTGGGGCAAACGCAGAATTAACTGTTGGGATTATATGTCTCATCTGGCCTGGAAACACCTCGGGATCCCCCAGGAGGAGCTGGAAAACAACATTTCTAAAACTTTCGGGCCTTCATTGTTTTTCTGTAACTTCTCCAGGCCCAACAATTTTCAAATCCCAGAACCAGGCTGTTCAGAATCTCTATCACAGTAAGGGCCTAGTTTATGCACTCAGTCCTACCTGGTGAGTCGTTTCTTGTATCTCCTACAAAGATAGAACAAGTTATAATTAGGGAACTAAAAACATCATGTCAGTAACAGTAAACTCGACACTTTTCCATACAATGAAGGTAATATAATTACATATAGGCAGCACTGAATTATTCGTTTTTAATTGCATACCTGAAACGGGGAAATCCTTATCCTGTAGCCGCTGAATGGCCTTCGCCCTTCTCTCCATCCAGAACTCCTT
>NW_024614050.1:0-1645 GCF_008729295.1 Plectropomus leopardus
TGTGTTCTAACATAATTGGGTTCTGAACGGGTTAAAAAAACATGAAATTGAAGCCTGCAGACACCCTGTAACAACTGCTGCGTCTCACAGTTATTTTTTTATCTGTTAATAAGAATTTGGATTTAGCCATTTTATCCTTTCACATATTGAAGTGGTCTCATTCACTCAAAGCTTCCCTTCGTTGAGCAGCATCACTGGACCAGAGGCCTTTGCCGTCTATCACTGTTATTTTGAATATGACAGACATTAACAAAATATGAACTCAGCGTTGATCAGTTATGTTGACTCATCAGCTCCCAAATCGCAGTTCATCAGAGGAATTCATTTCAGCTCAGCTCATTTCCTGTGCTTCTTATCAGCTGCTGAGGTTAATGAATAGATGCAGAGATGATATCTTTTCAGCTGGAGTTTTTTTTCAGTATGCTTACCTCTTCTCCTTCTTCTCTCTCTCAGGTACCAGCCCACTGGACAGCCCTCGCAACTTCTCCCCTAACACAGCTGCACACTTCTCCTTTGTCCCTGCGCGCAGGTGAGACACACAGAAACACACTCACATGTGCTGGTGTGTTTGAGGGTCAATAAATTGGGATGTGCAGAATCAGCAGCTTTTTAGTGTATTCCCTCCATACACATCACAAGCAGCAGTTTACCTCACAGTTTAACACATTCAGCAATACAGTTAGTAGTTTTTTGTGGGAAATAAAGTCAAAATAAAGCATTGTAACCAGAAAGGAAGTGAGGAAGTTGAAGAATAGAAGAGCTGTACTCTGGCTTTTAATGTTGATATCTTTTCAAGACTGTGAAACGGCTCAGTGGCCTCGGCGCCTTGAGAGCCGCGCTGCTGCTGATGATAGTGTGTGAGCTGATGAGGAGGCAGATGATCACTCTGAGACTGTCACTCAAACCAGGATTAATAAAGCGCTTATCTGTCTGGGCTCTCAGCACAGATAGTAATTACTGAGAGGGAAGGAGTGTGTGTGTGTGTGTGTGTGTGTGTGTGTGTGTGTGTGTGTGTGTGTGTGTGTGTGTGTGTGTGTGTGTGTGTGTGTGTGTGTGTGTGTGTGTGTGTGTGTGTGTGTGAGCATTTATCCATGTTCCTGTGACAGATGGATGCATGCATGTTCAGACACTTGTGTGATTTTCTCAAAACCCAAGATAAAAAGACGTCATATGGAAGTTTGATAAAGCCTGCCTCTTTATTAATCTTCATTAAGGCGATGATGTTTCCATGGTAACGCACCTTTCCTGATGTACTGAACACCTCGGGCTATTTCCATGACAACATCATCAAACACTGTATGGCAGCCGCGCAGCAGCCAAAAAGAGCATTAGTGTTGATTTGAATTGAAAATCCCTCTCTGTCCGACTGCTGACCTCGGAGCTGCAGGCGCTGTGACAACAGGGACACCATGTGGTGGAGCTTGATATGACAGGTCACTGATTTGAGGCTCATGGCTGGTTGTACAGAAACCTCTAAGGTCTGTTTTTTTCTCTGAGTTAAGGAGAGTCCAGACAGTGTCTATTGTGTATGAAATATGTGTTAAACTGTTGACCTGAGATAAGAATAATTGTTAAACCCTGTGCAACAGTCACTAGTACAATAATAAGCATAATATCCTGATTTGTTTCATTGGTTTTGATTTTT
>NW_024614051.1:0-1751 GCF_008729295.1 Plectropomus leopardus
AGGATCCTCGTTCGCGGACGCCTCAGCGACATTACAAACGAATGAAAACTAGAAATATAATAGTAATCGCTGAAATGAATAAGTAAACAAGTAAACTAATAAAAAATTCTGATAATAATATAATAACACAAAAATACAACAAAATTAAAAATAGTGATCACAAGATAATTTTAGTAAATTTACCAAACATTTGACTAATGCAAGTAAAAAAAACAAAAACACGTCTTATTCGAACTTTCTCAAAAATTATCATAAAACAACCAAATGAAAAATAATAAGCAAACAAACCAAATCCTTCATAACCGTCCAGCTCGCCGCAGAGACGACGACACGCCGCCATCGCTCTCACCTGGACAGAAAACGTCCAGGACCACCTGCAGTCATGAGACAAAAGAGACAGAACGTCCTTCTCGTCTACTTTCCTCTCCTTTGTCTGTGTCTCCTGTCTCACCGCCGTCCTCCTCGCCTCACCTGTCCGCCGTCCTCTCCCCCGCAGGTGTGGCGAGCTCTCAGTCGCTCCGTGCGGAGCTCCGAGCTGCCGACGTGCAACGCCACCATCCGGAGGGAGCGGGCGGAGATCTGGGTCTTCTGCGACGTGGTCCAGTCGGAGCGGGTTGGACGTCTGCTGAAGGACGAGCTGCAGCTGTCGGGGACGATCGTCCTGTCGGTGAGCAGGCGGGGACGCGTCTTCAGCATGTAGACGAGCTTCAGACGGAGCTCCACGATCCGTCACGCGCTCAGGGATTTATCATCATGATCAGAAACGGATTTATGTGACATTTTATCGTTTACTGATATTTTATCTCAGCTTTGGACATCGACTTCTGAAATTTACTGCCTGAAACTGCCGCGGTCCCGACCATCGACCACCGACCATCGACCGCCGACCATCGACCGCCGACCACCGACCGCCGACCATCGACCGCCGACCATCGACCACCGACCACCAACCACTGCAGACTCACTGGACACTGGACGCGCAAACCACAAAGAAATTTCAAATATAAAATACGCCAAGACGTTAATTTAGAAAAGTTTTTACGCTCGCATGAGGATGTATTTTAGGCAATTCCAAATTTGTCCAAACTGCAATAGAAACACTTTTGTCTTTTCACATGATGTTTTTTCTCTTGAAATTTTGAGAAAAACATTTAGGCACATTTATTTGTTATTATTTATCAGGATTTTTTTTTCTATAAAATTTGGTGATTTTTGGGTGATTTTTTTTCTACAAAAATAAAAAAAAATAACACCATTTATCTCAGCAAGAAACCAAAAATGTTGCATATCGCTCAGAGGAAACAGTCGTCTCCCACATTGTGTTTTATCGGTTTTTAAAATGTCACTTAAGTTTTGCCCAAAAATTTAAATTTCGAAAGCAAAATTTAAGAAATTTTTTAAAGAAAAAAAACATCAAAAATCAAAAAAAGATTTTTTAAATTGTATTTTATTCAATTGTTTTTTAGAAAGCGTTCCTTCTTAAACCGACTGCGAGATTTTTTAATAATTGTCTGCGGGCATGTTTTCTTTAAAAAATGAGTTTTTCCGTCTTTAAATCGCAGGATCGGCTCTGCTGATCACACTGGGCCAAATTCCTGACGGTTTTTACATATTTATGAATCTGAGAACAGACGCTCATGAATGTATTTCTGATTGTGATTTTTGTCATCACTCTCTGATGTAAATAAAGTTTAATATTTTTAATGAGCTGTCTGTAGTGATGGATGGATGGATGGATGGATGGATGGATG
>NW_024614052.1:0-1595 GCF_008729295.1 Plectropomus leopardus
ACCTCCAGTCTGCCTGAGCACAGACCGGTCCCATTAACCAGCCTGACAGAGTCTGGAGAGATAACAGAAGACAAAAGGAAAGTTAACAAATGAATGCTCCCAACCTAGTTTCAAGCAGATAGTTGTCTCGAACTTTTTAATTTTTTACACACATTTCTGAATGGGCCTTCTTGAGATTAATGTAAAGAATTTTGTTGGATTCAGGAATTGCAGGTTCTTGGGGTTTGTCAGAAGCAGAGAGCTGTCATAGCTGTCAAAAAAGACTGGAAATGTGTGCAGCGATGATCCCATTGACTACAGCAACGTTAACAGGTGATTCAAGCATATGAAAGGCTGTAAAGAGGTGGGCAAAGCCAACATAGCCAACATGCCCAGGAATGGCCTCCTACCCTACTTTTTACCTAAGTCCCTGTATCAGAGGGCGTGCCTCAGGGTGCCATATAAGGTCCACTGTTATTCATCATATATGGAAATAATCTTTGTGACAGTTTATCAAATGCTGCTTTCCATTTATATGCAGATGACACCATTATCTATTGCTCACCCCCCTCAGTGGTACAAACTCTTGAGCTCCTTCAGTTTGTTTTTGATGTTGTTCAGTCCCATTTAATTAAACTTAAGCTTGTTTTACTTGCAGACAAATTCAAAGTCATGTTTTTTTTTCAAATGGAAAAAAGTTACAGCTAATCTTCCGAAGGTCATAACTGCCCAAGGGGTAGACATTGAAATGTTCATAGCATATAAGTATCTAGGTATTATTATTTATCAGAGTTTGTCATTCAGACCACACATTTAAAACCATGTCTCCCAGCTGAAACTTAAATCAAGTTTCTTAATCAGGAATAAATCTTGTTTCTTGCTCAAGGCAAGGAGGTATTAAAAAAGGCATTGATGATGAAAATGAAGAGGGGCTGTACTCTCTCTTTTTAAGGAGTTGCCCAGAGAGAGTGATGCTGCGTGGGTGTGGAGATACTAATAAACCCCTGGTGGACTCAGGGTCCTTAGCAGAATATTGCATAATAACAAAATGGTCAACGTTATTCACTCCAACAGCCAGCAGGTGTATATCACTGAGCGTTTAGCACCTGATTTACTGAGGCGGCAGCTCATTGGACTCAATCATGGCTGTTGGACAGTGTGCTGCCTCTCTGGCCTGTGTATGTATCAACCTGGGTACATTACTGTCATAGATGATGTCATAGATGATATCACTGATGATGCTGCTGATGGACTTACCCAAACAGGTGAGACTGAGGATGGAGGAGGACAAAACTGGCTTTGCACACTCCCTCAGAGTCGATCCAGACTGAACACAGTCAGATTTAAGCCACCACACAGATGTGTGGGAGAGCTCTCTCTGTTTTACAGACACAGCAGAACCACAGTCCAACTCCCTACAGACAACACCTGAGTCCCTCATGTTCCACGAGACGTCTCTAACTGGTCTCCAGTCTCCCTGTTTCACCTCCAGTGTTCCTGCGCAGCGACTGCCTCCTCCCACCAACCTGACACTATCAGGCTCTGAAATTAAACAAAAGAGTCGTCAGTAAAAGAACAAAGTGAGTTTCATCAGAACAGAAATGAAGCAAATGAAA
>NW_024614053.1:0-2166 GCF_008729295.1 Plectropomus leopardus
TTGTTTTGCTCGTTTTTTCTCTCCTGTTTGTCTCGGTGTCGGTGGTTTCGGGTCCAGACTGGAGCGGCAGGAGAAAAGTGCAGATTTCTGTCAGCAGCTCCTGGAGGAGTTCGACTCGTTGTGGTCGACGACTCGGCTTCAGGAGGCGACTCCGGACGAGCAGGAGGTCCTGAAGCACCACGCCGCCGTCATGGAGGAGAAGAAGAAACTCGTACGTGACCTGCAGCAGGTGAATCTGTCCGTCCATCAGTGACCCGTCTGTCCTGTTGTCTCCTGAAGGTCGTGTCCACTGATTAGATGTCGTCCTGTGCTGTGTGATCAGAAGTATAAGGAGACGGAGGATCGTTTCGTGAAGGAGTTGAGGGAGCAGAAGGAGGAGCGAGAGCTGATGGAGAAGATGATAAAGGAGCAGAGGAGGATCCTGGAGGAGACCTACAGGGAGGAGCTGGACAAGATGGAGGTACGGAAAACTTCCGGAAAAGTCGGAAAATTTGAAAAGTACAACAAGAATTTCTGTTTTCGTAGTTATTTCTGTTTTTATAGATTCTGGCTGTGATAAATGGTGTAATCTAAAAAAGAGAAAAAAAAGCCAAATCTTTTTCTTCAAAATCGTAAAAAAAAAAAAAAGAAAAAAAGAAAAATTGTTTTCATTAAAAATTGCCAAAAATTCTTAAAGAAAGAAGAATTGTCAATATAAAAAAAGGCAGAATATTTTCTTAAAAGTCATGTCAACTGTTTAAAGAAAAGAAAACAGTTCTTTAAAATGTACAAAAAAAGTAAGAATATTTTTTTAAAAAAGGCAAAAAACTTTAAAGGGAAAAATTGCCAAATTATTTTCTTCAAAAATCACTAATAAAAGTAAGAACCCCCCCAAAAAATGTTTTCATTAAAATTGCCAAAAATTCTTAAAGAAAGAAAAATTGCCACATTACAAAAAATAGAATATAAAATAAAGTTGCTCCTCCCCTAAACCCAGAATAGAAAACATAAGTCCCCGGTGCTTAAGAAATTGTGAGACATGCCTCCCCGTTTTGTACATAAATATAAATAATCATAAATCATAAATAACAGTCAGTCCCTAAGTTATATTCAACATTCAGTTTTAATTCTCCTCTGAATTCATTTTTTTCATCATGTAGAAAAAATCTTTTATATGGTGATGGAAAATAACTGATAAGGAGTATTTATGATTGTTTTAAAGAATGTATGGCCTTGAAAAATTGCCTCAAAGTCCTGGAAAAATCCTGGAAACGTATGATTAAATATGTGTGTAAACGCTGTCCTTTGTTGTCTTTCTTACTAAAGTCTGCTCTCCTGTTGTTGACAGAAAATGTTTGAGGAGGAATTCAAAGTCACACTTTCAAAAGACAAGACGGAGTGGGATCAAGACGTGAAAGTTGTGGACAAACGGGTTAGAATAACACACACACACACACACACACACACACACACACACACACACACACGTGTGACTGATATCTGCTGTGTTTCCAGCTGGAGATGCTGACGGAGAGGAGGGAGAAGGCGTTGGAGGCGTCCACGGCCAAAATTAACAGCCTGATTCTGGAGAGTTACAGCAACTACAGAAACTACGATGCGACTCGCGGCGTAAAGACTGAGGTTTGTACGAATATCGAGATTCACCCCAAAATCTGCTCTGACTGAAGCCTCGGTGCTGCGGTCTGTTTGATGAAGAGGGCTCCGGTGCGACGTTAAAGTGGACTCGGCCTCAGACATCAGGGGACAGACGCAGTGATCGTGTTTACGCTGTGAAGAGAAAAAACGTTTGTTGTTTGATCTTCTGACAGAGAAAAGTTGTGATGTGACGCCCTGAATGTTTTTTACCTCAGCAGGTTCTGACGCTGCTGAAGTCAGAAGAAGACGTGACAGAGCGCAAATTCAGCATCGCAAAGAAGAAAAGGAGGTAGTGCAGATTTTAACTCTCTCTGACTCACACACACACACACACACGCACGCGCGCACGCACACGCACGCACACACACACATGCACACACACGCACGCACACACGTGCTTTTCACGTGTTTTTTCAGATACTTCATACATGACTGGAGCATTTTTAGAAATTCAACCATGACACGACATGAGAAAAGCAAAAAAGACAAAACAAAGACCAAAAACACGCAGGACGAACTAAATAAACAAAA
>NW_024614054.1:0-3249 GCF_008729295.1 Plectropomus leopardus
CTTTTATTGTGAAGAATCTATAAGAAATTAAATGTGTCATCAAGCTGCTTTTAAGCATTATTACTGAAGACAAGCCACCATAAGTTAAAGACACACCATCAAGCGGTAAATTGTGATGCAAATCTATGCTGAGCTGGGCTGACGTGCCCAGTCAAGCTAAATCAAGCCAAGCCAGCACATGAAATGGAAATAGGGTATTAGTGAACCACCTGTTTGAGCTGCTGAGCCACCCCTAAAGATCAGTCCCAATAACCCGCCAATGCAAAAATTAATAAGTCACCAACTGATTTATCTCCCTCATGACATAAACTCACCAACAATATCAGTTGTAAGTTCTGCAAGAAATTGGACATAATTCATTTCACCTCCAAATTCTGTCTCCAAATGTGAAATCTCTCACTCAAAATGTATCTGCAAAGTTACCTGGTTTAAGCATGGGTAGTCTGGCCTCAACAGGCTGTTTGAGGATCTCCGTTAGATACTCCTTCAGGGCCGCAGCAAAGCTCTGTGTTGCTGTCACCTTCTTGGAGTCCAGGGTGAGTCGAGGGCAGTAAGGGTCATAGTTCATGTTTGATGGCAGCTCAAATAAAGACTATGGGTAGAGGAACACAATGTTTTTTTCTTGATGAAAAGTGTTTACATTCAAGACAATGAAGATAAAGCTATGCTATTTAATACCATGGATCAAATCTGTCATAAATATCAGTGGAAGGAAGTAAGAATGACGTTGCCAGATTGCATAGTTATGTTTGAAACGTAGCAGTAAAAAAACATCTGGCCTGTTTCTTTTTGCTCATCCCATCCCCTGATATGAACTGTGCAGTTAGACAAGAGAACCAAAATGCTACCTCATTTCTGGGGTTTTAGACCCACTCCTGCAGCACTGGAAACAGATACTTTGCAGACAGATGATCCCAGTTGTCTCACCTGTAGGAAGGCCAGAGTATGAGTCTGACTCAGAAGAGTGTGGATGTCTTCTTTAGCTTTGTTCATATTATCAACGTTCTCAGTGAGCTTCTTGGCAAGACTCTTGAGTCTGGCCTGACCACTCTCCAGCTCATGGTCCACTGTATTCAGAGCAGCACGCTCCTCTTGGGCTAACATGTCGCGCATGTGCTGATACTCCGCTGTCAAAGCTGCCTTCTTGTTGGTCGCTGAGTCCTGAGGTAGAATCATGGGAGGATAGATAGATCAGTCGGTAAAAAGACAGGTAAATACAGGGCAAGCAGCTGAAATACACGGAACATGGATTTGTCACATAATGCAGACACAGCTACATGGACTCCATCTTTCCAGCATGCACTTTCTGCCAGCTTGAATGTGTGTATATTGACTTTTACCAAGTGGTAATGTTATGGTTATGGAGGGTTTGGAAGTGTAGGCTATGTTAATGACTGGTACTGAATTAACTGTGAGGGCCCGCATTAATATTACACACACTTCTATCGCACAAAATGCGCTTTTAAAAATCAAGCTATAAGCATATATTATGCAATAATATGATTTTTTTTTTACTTTCATTAAGTTTATTTTTTTTAACCAATTATTTTAATTAATTGGTTAATTAATTTTTTATTTTCAAATTATTTTCGATATGCTATCTGCTGTAGATGTTTTTCTTTTTTATCTTGGGCTGCAACAACAAATCAATAAAGTTGATTATAATCAATTATTAAATGTGTTGGCAACGTATAAAATTATTGATTCGTTGTGTCGCGTAATTCCCATGTGTCGAGTAATTCCATCACTCGCTGTGTGACAGTGCACCTAGTGGAAATTGCATGTATTTTCTCCATATGCCAAATATGGTTAAAAAAATGTGGAAAGGTGGAAAATAGTAAAAATGACAAATTCCAAGGCAAAAGCCCAGAATGACACCCAGAAATAATACAATGCATGTTTTTATGCTTTGATGGCTGTGGGATCAAAAATGTCAGTTTGAAATGGGTTTCGAAGGCGCATTTTTCTGCTTAACAATATAAATGTAACAATTTAGTTTCTACCGTGTATTTTACACTAATTTGAAACAAAAATAAACAATATTGACAAAGTGTATGCCATATGCATGAACACAGCCAAAATTTTCAAAACATGAAGAATGAAAAGTGCATAAAATGTGCCAAATAGTCCTTAAGGGTTAATTAACTGGATTGTTTTAACAATATGATGCATTGATTTTATTCATTTATTTTAATGTGAAATGTAAAAAAACACACAATTTTTAAACACTTTTTCCCCCCACACAGTTCTGTATAGTTTATAACTGTTTGAGAGTGGCAGAGCCACATGTAGAGAAAAATAAATAGACAGCTTTGTAAATGTAACATTGAGAAGCACAGTGCCTGTGCGGTGCCTGTGGGCATGCATGGCTTCCATGTTTAGTGTTGCAGCTTCAGTTCATTGTAATTGACATGCTGTGCAGCGGCCATGCTGCAGAAGATGCTGCAGTGTCTCATTTAATTTACAGCAATACCCTACCATACCAAAACTCAGGTTTATTGATAGCAAATGAAGAGCAATCATTTCAGTATTTTTCTTTGTTAAAGCTTCTTTCCAAGCAGTGTTTTTTAATTTCTAATATTTATTACTAATAATACTAATAAAACAAACATTAAGGCTTACCTTCAGTTTGTTCTGCGTGTTACTCAGTTGAGATAAAACATCCTCATTCTTTGTAATCTTCCCATCCAGCATGTCCAACTTGCTTCTCAGGTTGGACTACAAACAGAAAACCTGTCACTTTTCGTGAACCACACAGTTGTACAGTCTTAGGTCCTGCTCTGCTACGTCTGCCAACAATTTTACCTGGAACTACTTTCTACCAAACAAGTAGTCCCTATAGTGCATGTTGAGGGCACAGTTTGTAAATTTAGTAATACAGACACTTTAGGCAGATTTCCATTACAGATTTGCGCAAAACAAAATGTAAATGATGAGAAAACACAATTGCGAGATGACTGTGTTTCCACTAAGTGATGTTCTTTAACTTCTCCTCTGGTGATAACGTTCCAAGAAGCATGGTGATGGATGCTCAAAACATTAGCAGCTTTATTTCTATTGCAGCCACCACACTAGCTATCATTATTTCCAATCCAAGGCCACGTATGCCTGTTATGGAGTGATAATGGAACAAATATGTGTAGTAGAGGCCAGCAGCCAACTGGTGTATAAATAATGCTGTTGTGGAGCCTCGAATTCGGCATTTGGGCTATTGCCATCTCAGTGTTTTTGGAGCCAAAAGGGACCATA
>NW_024614055.1:0-3424 GCF_008729295.1 Plectropomus leopardus
AAAATAATACAGTAAATGACCTGAAAACATCATTATTACAGTGAAGATGAGATGAAGCTTCAGCTGGCAAACAGCCAGGCTTCAAACATCAACTTCCAGAGACAGAGATGAACGCAGAGGAGCTTTTATTGATCATTTAAGGTATCAATCCACCAAGACTCATAGGATAAAGTCCTCGTCGCGCCCCCTGCAGGCTGCAGCGTGCACTACAGAACAGAAAGACACTGAAACAAATGGCTTCTGGTCCTTAAGGGGAAAAGTCATTTGCTCTTGGTCCTTTTATTGGTGTTTTACAAATACATTTAATCACAGGTCCATTCAGAAAAATAACATTTTGCGGCTCAATATTAAAACACACATAGTTAGTTTAGACACGCAGTATTGTGTTGGTCACATTGTCATATTTCTCGTTACTTATGCAATGCAAGTTGCAAGTTTGTGATGTAACTGTACTTTTTAATTTGCCAGATTGTGTCATAATAACAAAATGTCGCTTAAGTCAGTTTGTTTTTAAGTGCTTTATGCAACACTTTTGTGTGCCAAGTCGTCACATGTTGTCGCTTTTCCATGGATTTCCACGTCTTCATATTACGCTCAAAGTATCATTGAAGTCCTGGGATGGCGTTACTGTGTTATTAACAAACGCACATACTGGCACGGATAGTTAAGTTTGGGCAAAAGAGGCACATGGTAAGGTGTAGAAAAAACACCAAAAAAACACATCCACACGGGAAGCAAACTCCGGATCACGCATGAAATTCGGGATGTTTGTGGGACTCATCCACCTCTCTGCCTGCCCTGTAAGCACACTCGCGCCTTATATTACGCCGTTACTGGCAGCGTTATTACCCAACGCTGGCCTTCAGCGTTTCATGCACAAGCGACTACTTCTCAAGTGCCGCCACCTGCGCACGTTGCATGAAGACATGTTCGGTCCACCGGTACATAATATCAACGTCACCAGCTCCCAGTGTCTTTATGTGGTATTTTGACGGGATATTTGACAATTTTCACATATTGTCAAGCAGTAAAACATTCTGAAATGTATCACCAAAACTGTTTTAAATGGCGTCAACCCAAAAATTGCTGCAACAACTTCTGAGACATAACCGATCATGGGAATGACCATCATATCTTTGAGCATCTAAACACTCACCCAGTGGCCCCACGATACGATATTATCATGATACTAAACTCACAGTACGATATTATTGCGATTCTTAATATTTTGCAATATGCTGAGTATTGCGATATACTTAACATTGCGATATATTGCAGTTTATGACCTTTTTCCAGCTGCGTATTACATCCACAAAACTTGATCAAAATCTGTTAATCTAATAAGAAAAGCATCTCAGTTTATTCACATCACGCTGTCAGTGACCACCGCTCAGTTTTTATCTGCAAAGCCCTCATTTTCCCCGACATTGTACAGCCGCCAGTCTTTACACATAAAGTTCGTGTACATGAGTTATTTTCTCGACTCAGTATTTGGGAGCAGCTTTGACAAGCAAAGCCTGTCGAGTGTCAGCTGATTTTTTATTAGCTTTCCCGTCGTCGGCTGTTGCTATCTCCGGACGGCGTTGAGTGAGGTTCGTAGTATTTTTCACAGTATTTTACCTTCATGCAGCACTCTTTCCAAACCCCACAAGTCATGTTCATTTCTTTCGTCCCTTCCTTGCTAAAAAAAATCCAAAATAAATCTACATGTCCTCCGTAAGTCCTTGTCCTGTGCCGCCATCTTCGACGTACCAACTCTGTACTGCACAGTGAGCGTCAGCTCTGCCGACCTCAGCAGCAATCGGCTCAACAGCACCATCGTGTGGACTTAAAAAGCAATTGATTATATTCTCCAGCACTAAAGGCTTTATTTCATGTTTGCAATTAACGCAATAATAAATCGCTACTTGGCGGCCATGAATCGATATGATATCGGCATGTAAATATGGCAATACTAATGTGTATCGACCCCCCCCCCCCCACACACACACACGCACACACACCACCCCTACAAAACACATCAGGTCTCATTCATTAAATGTGAGTAAATCTGTGAGCAGATTTGCACATAAAAAACTTGATACTAAAAACCCACAACGGATATCATGACCCGCCGCTGTCCCTCAGTGCTTCAAGCACACCTGACCGCTTCCATCCAGCCGAATTATCAAGTGATGCTGCCTGTGCGCGCTGCATGTGGATGTGCCGGCTGCCGTCCAGCTGTCTGCCGGCATAACAAACAACGTTACCGGTTCAGTCCGAGGACATTCTCATCAGACGCCGTCCAGCCGCGTTCCAGTTGGACGTGGAAGGTGATTTTTAGGCATCACGCTCTTATGCTGAAAGCACTGACAGGACGGACGTTTTCGAAAAGTTTGCAGTGAAAACGGGCTGGTGTAACATGCTGCCGCGAAAGGTGGCTTTTGGCGTCAGGATCTTACGCCAACAGCACTGCAAACGTGGCGATATTTGATGACTTTGGAATGAGTTCGGATTTGTTTCGGCTCGAACATCAGACCAGACCGACAAAATAACGCAACTCCTGCAGCCGTTTTACACTGAACACTGAAACTACGACATGCTAGACCTTTGGAAAAGTGTGTGACCGTGTGTGTGCGTGCATACGTGTGTGTGTGTGCGCGTGTGTGTGTGTGCATGTGTGTGTGTGTGCGTGTGTGTGTGCATACATGTGTGTGTGCGTGTGTCTGTGTGTGTGTGCATACGTGTGTGTGTGTGTCTGTGTGTGTGTGCATACGTGTGTGTGTGTGTGTGTGTGTGTGTGTGTGTGTGCATACATGTGTGTGTGCGTGTGTGTGTGTGTGTGTGTGTGTGCATACGTGTGTGTGTGTGTGTGTGTGTGCGTGTGTCTGTGTGTGTGTGTGCATGTGTGTGTGTCTGTGTGTGTGTGTGCGTGTGTCTGTGTGTGTGTGTGCATGTGTGTGTGTGTGTGTGTGTCTGTGTGTGTGCATACGTGTGTGTGTGTGTGTGTGTGTGTGTATGCGTGCATATGTGTGTGTGTGTGTGTGTGTGCGTGCATGTGTGTGTGTGTGTGTGTGTGTGTGTGTGCAGCTCTCTCAGGCCAGTACTATCTCTGCAGGGCAGAGAGAGAGAGAGTGATAGATCGAGCGAGCTCACGTTGCTGAGCTCAGCAGAAAACTACCCACCAGGTCCTGTCAGTCCTCCTCCTCCTCCTCCTCCTCCTCCACCTCCTTTCATCCCATCACGCCATCATGCTCTCTGTCAATAAAGCGATGAAGAGGAGGGATGGAGGAGGAGGAGGAGGGGGACTGGAGGCGAGGGGCTAGACGGATGTCCGGGTTTGAAGCTGATTGCTGCCTTTGTTCAGCAGGATTTTCAAATTGAAGCATTTGACAACAAAGAGCCGTCTCTCTGTCTCTGTCTCTGTCTCTGTCTCTGTCTCTGT
>NW_024614056.1:0-2123 GCF_008729295.1 Plectropomus leopardus
TGAGTCCAAGTGAATGTTTGTGTCAAATTTGAAGAACTTCCCTCAAGGTGTTCTTGAGATATTGCATTTACAAGAATGGGATGAATGCAAGATGACAGTGACCTTGACCTATGACCACCAAAATCTAATCAGTTCATCCTTGAGTCCAATTGAAAGCTTGTGCCATATGTAAAGACATTTTTTTCAAGGTGTCCGAGGAAATTGTGCTCACAAGAATGAGAGGGATAAAAGATAACAGTGACCTTGACCTCAGACTGTAAGCAGCACGCATCCAAGAGGAAACTACCAAAATATTCTAGACCGTTTATAAACAGTAAGCGAGCATTCCTGCATAGTGTACCTTCAGATCAACCAAGCAATGAGATATCAGGTCGTACCTCTTCATGATCTGTTTGCCAATCGGTGTGGAGCCAGTGAAGCCCAGCTTGCGGATGTCTGGGTGCTCGGACAAACGCTGTCCCACCATGCCACCTAGAGGAGAGAACAGGATCAGGGAGGTGGATTAAGTGGGATTAAGGCCATTAAGAAAGAATGGGGAAGAATTTCAAAACTTTAACAGTTAGTGTCCTCAGTTCCCACATGTTTACTGGGTGATGTAACAGAGTGGTAAACATCCCTGTCCCAACTTTATTGGAACATGTTGCAGGCATCAAACTCAAAATTAGTGTGTATGTATTTTAAAAAAAACAATAAAATTGATCAATCAGAAAGAAACTCCAAGACACTTTCTTTTCAAAAAGTTAAAATGCCTTTATTACTACGGCATGGTCATGATGGACCTTAAAAACACTATGCATTTCGGCATACAAGCCTTTGTCAGGGATTAAGAACAGATCCCAAGACACCAAAGGCATTTTAACATTTTAAAAGAGTGCCTTGGCATTTTCTTTCTGATTGTTCAAATCCTAGCAAATTCCTACCCAAAGAGCACCTCGGACAGCAACAAACTGACTTTTGAGTCCAGAAAGTGCTCCTTTTCTTGTATTTTTAATAAAATTGATCAGTTAGAAAAACAAATACCTTGTCTTTGTATTGTATTCAATTGTTTTTTAAACTGCAATCCAATGTTTTCGTCATCCAAGAATGAAAAGTGCTATTGATGTGTTTGTATTTGTGTTGTTATTACCTGAGCCTGGCACAATGTTGATGACTCCTTTCGGAATGCCAGCTTTCACTGACAGCTCAGCAAACTTCAGCGCCGTCAGCGGAGTGACCTGTTAATATTGGGAGATACTTTATGACACCCCACTGACACTAGCTCCATTCATTTCAACTATAATTTTAATTAGCTCTAGAATTCAGCTTATGAAATTACAATATTTTATTTAGTACTAATATTTGAGTGTATGGTGTGCTCACCTGTGCGGGTTTAAGGACGAGCGTGTTCCCAGCTGCGAGGCAGGCGGCGCTCTTCCACGCCAGCATCATGAGAGGGTAGTTCCATGGGATGATGATGGCACACACACTGACACAGAAAGAAAACACACAGCTCTGCCCTCAGTAAAACACACTTACTGAAGGGGAAAAGGGGAATGTATTTATTGGACAAAGCAACTTATTAAATATTCATATGGGCAAGCATATGGGATCAGATTTTTCAATGCTAATACTCAAATACAGGAAGCATTTATCCAGAGCTTTTACCCCAGTGGTTCCTTCTTAGTGAAGGTCAGGTTGCGATTGGGCCTGGCTTGGTTGATGGGAATCGTCTTGCCCTGTAAAAAAAAAAAAAAAAAGAAAAAGAAAACGTGAGAGACGGTAACCTTTTGATATAAATTTGTTGTTTCTAAACATGGACCCCATTTACTCCCTGAGGAATGTTTGCCTTTTTTAGAATTCTCCATTCATCATGGAAGCATGCACGGAAGGCAAAGTTTTCTTCATGATTTCCAGGTAACATGCACTGAGTCACCGTACAAATGGTCTCTGTGCATGTGACGTGTTCCTTTAAGTTACCTGGATCTTGTCACACCAGCCGGCGAAGTATCTGAAGGTCTGAATGGACATGCCGACGTGTGTCTTGAGGGCCAACGTGTACACAGCACCTGAGTCAATGGACTCGATGGTGGCCAGCTCCTCCTGGTGCTCCTCCATCAAGTCTGCAAGCCTGGAGGGAGGAGGGA
>NW_024614057.1:0-3295 GCF_008729295.1 Plectropomus leopardus
GACCTGGACTGTGCCCCCTCCAATGCAGCTCTGCGAGACCAGCTGCTACTGGGACTGCGTGAGGGTTCTCTGGCTTGGGCTCTAAAAGTGTATGCCCGCCGCAATCCAGATGAGACCTTCGCAGCAATCAGACAGGATGCGCTACTGCTGGATGCGGAGCATAGGAGCCCACAACCTGAGGAAACCTGTGCTTCTGTAATTAACCCACATGTGCTTCCTCCACCACAGGACATAATTGGAAAGAGATACTGAAAAAGGTGATCATGGAAGATGTTAAATCACAAATGTCAGGACTAACCCAAGAGCTGTTGAGAGAGATCCAGCCACTCCTCCAACCTCCCATCACTGCACCACAACCCCCAGTACAACCCAAAAGGGAGCAACAGCGACCAGCTCCCTGTATGACTGACTGGGATGAACAAGGTAGGCCCATTTGCTGCCAATGCAGACAAGCAGGTCACACCGCCAGATATTGCAGGAGGCTAGCTGCCTTTCAGCCGGCTTTAAACTGCTGCTGACGTCTGAGGGGTAGAGGTTGAGGGCACACCAGAGGAGATGAGGTCTACAGAGACTTTTATTTGGAACTGTCGAACAATTAAAGTGTCCATTGAAGGTAATGAGCTGTCCGGACTGTTGGATACAGGGTCACAGGTCACTTTAATGCAGAAAAGTGTCTTTGAGCAGCATTTTACCCAAGCTAAGCTAGCAAAGACCCCTCTAATTTTTATGTTAAGAGCAGCCAATGGCCTTGAGATCCCATACACAAGCTATACTGTGTTGGATCTAGAAGTGGAAGGTATTAAGATACCTGAGAAAGGAATACTGATTGTTAAAGATGAACACTGCACACACACCCTCATCCTTGGAATGAATATCGTAACTGATTGTTTGAATGCCCCTTTTAATTGGCCCGAAAAGTCTGCTTCCAACTCACAGAAGTTTCACAACCAGCGTGTTTGGAGGTATGCTTTCGTAACATGCCAATGGGTTGAGGCTACCATGGCAGAGGATGGGCTGCTGGGATATGTGCGTCCAGTTGGCCACCGCATCATTAAGGTCCCCCCAAAGAGTGAGGTACCCTGCCAGAGATGAGCAATGTGGGAGTAGCCAGAACATTGGCAATGGTAAGAAACGGCAGAGTCCCAGTGAGAGTTTTGTAACCCATACTCCTTCTGTCTGACTATAGGACAGTACCAGAAGCTTGGGAAGCTGTACCATGTAGAAAAAGCTGATGTGCACAGACATCGGGACCTGAACCTGTGCCTTGAGGACAACGGAGTTGTTGAGGTGGATGTAGCTGTAGACTCAGAGGAGCAGGAACTTCCTAATGAGGTGAGTCAGCTGACTAGCAGAACTGTCAGATCTGTCTGACAAAACTACTTTCAAATCCAATCTGTTTTAGTTGTTGTGGTCTTTTACTCCTTGTTCTTTTATTCCTCCTTCTTGATTTTAGCCTGGATTCCAGCGTCAGTCTATTTTTCGACGTTTACTTCCTGGATTTCTACCATTTTTTGTTTCGAGCTACTTTTTTGTCTTTTTTGGGTTTTTTTTGCCTGCTTACCTTACTCAAGGTTCCTCTTGTGCAGGGAGGGTACCTACTCTATAGTAGGAGCTAAAAAGTCACTTAAAATGGAGTTCTAGGAAATAGTGTTGGAACTATGTTCTTAGTCTGGTCCTAAAACACTTCATGTCAGCTTGTGTTGGAGTCCTTAAACCTTCCAAGTTGCCAAACATTGATTTATGTAACTTGCTAAGGTGCAACTTTAAGGAGAGCGTTTAAGATAATATTTAGCCTATGGTGAAATAACACTCTCTTTACAGATCCGCTAAAACTTGTGATCATATCCCTAATTTCAAACTTAACTGGTAATGACTGGCTGATATGACATTGTTTTATTAAAGGACACCATTATTAGCAAAGAAATACAATGTACATATAACCAAATGCAAGTCCATGGCACCATAGACCTGCAGGAAAAACCTTTTAACCACGAATACCCCGATGTGGCCCAAAAGCCATCAATTAATACTCATGGAGCCCTGGCACTCTTTCATGGAGCCATAGAGCCAAGAGGCTCTCTCTCCATTTCTCTCTACAGGAACATTTTGCCTTTTAGCGTGTGGATGCCAGCATAAAGCAGATGTCAGTAAAGTGGTCCCTCGGTAGGCAAGGCTGATGAACACTAATGGAAGTGGTTACCTCACCAGGAAAATGGACCACTCAGTGATGGTGCTGGCATGGTCCATTTGTACAGAGGGAGAGCAGGTGGATTGACTTGAATCAGGGGAGCGTTGAATATTTACTCCCTTGGCCTGACCCTGTGGTGCACTTGGCAGACACAACAACCTGAAATTCTCAGTTATTAGTTTTGTTTATACTGAAAGTTATAGACTGGATTTTGGGTCATTCCTGAATTTTCTTCTTTTTTCTCTTTTCCACTCCAGTGTTAGCTTGAATGCTTGCAGTTTGAAAGTAACCGTTTTGACATGCTTGAACCAGAACTGAACATAAGTGCAAAACAGCCTTACTTAACTGAGGTTTATTTATGCACATTTGGTTTAAGCACTGATATCACCTGTGGACATCTAATTCCATTCAGTCCTCTATGAGTAACCAACTACAAATTAATACTTTAAACAGGCTGTCAAAAGTAGTGGCTCACATACGTTGCACATGTCTTTACTGACAGGACAGCTGTAGATTTACAGGAAAGGTAGGAGACAGAGGGGATGACATGCAGCAAAGGGCTGTACAAATAATCAGCTGGTTGTATGTACCACATGGCAAACTGGCAAAATATGAAGAGAAAGTTTGACAAAACATCTTCTTGGAGCTGAGGATGCAGCTGACTGACAACAACGGGGCAATTACCTTGAATATTTGGAAAGATGATTACCTCAAAATCTGTTACCTATATGTATCACTTTGCTGTATATTTACAAGAAGAAGCAGACTTAGCAATTTAGTTGCACATCTGAATGGGACAGAACATCATGCAAAACACCATAACGACAAAACAATGTGTTTAATCACAAGTTGAGTCATGAGTTTAAATTGACTGGTTGAGGTGTGTCTGGATTTGACTGATACAGACTGGTGCAAGTTTGCAAAACTGGACCCTGATCAAGACTAGCGGAATAAAAAATGCAGTCAAAAGGAGTCAGTGCTGACCAGTCCCATATGTTAATGTTTTAGATGTTTAAACACATCATTGAAGTTGCTATTTAGAATAAGGGGACATGTGTCTCATATCTGTACGACCTTACTCCCATGACCATTTTTTGTTGAATACAC
>NW_024614058.1:0-1023 GCF_008729295.1 Plectropomus leopardus
TAGGTATGGTGGCACTAGGCTATATAAGCAAATCAAATAAAAATAAAACAAATTAAATTAAATGTTCTATTTTTTAAGTTAATTTTTTATGTTATTTTAAATAAGCATATATTTTTGTTTTTTCTTCAATCAGTTTAACTGATACTTTGACTTTAAGTATTTTTTACTCACCTAAAACTCATGCTCTGGTGCCCCTCCCAAACCTTAATATTAACAGAAGGGGAAACAAATATTCGACGGGGGAACATACTTCAGTACTGAAATATTCCAGGTCAGTGGATGTTTTTCGGTCTGAGGAAAGTACCTTGGATTTCCCCTCTGCGGTGAAAATGTATTTTTTACTCATGAGGAAGAGAAACTCGCTTCCAAATGTCAATGCCAATTTCTCTTTGAATTGCCCTTTTGTATGAAATGTGCTTTACAAATAAAGCTGTCTTGCCAATACACATAAATAAGGACAGAAAAAGGAAATAATGACACACAGAGTTTGTTAAAGAATATATTTAGAGAAAAAAAACATTACAACAAACCAAATAAGGATCACTCTGATGTTAACATTTTGCAGTTAATTTAACTTAAATTAACATCATTATTGATTGCTGTACGGGAAATCAGGAAGATATAAAGAAAAATGACATGAAAGAAAAAAATAATTTAAAAATATATTCATAAAAAAATAAGTTATAATAAAATAAATTTAAAANTCATTTTTTAAATTTTATTTAACTTAATTTTATTATTTATTTATTTATTTATTTTCGTTTTTTCATTGGTGCAAAATTAGGTATGGTGGCACTAGGCTATATAAGCAAATCAAATAAAAATAAAACAAATTAAATTAAATGTTCTATTTTTTAAGTTAATTTTTTATGTTATTTTAAATAAGCATATATTTTTGTTTTTTCTTCAATCAGTTTAACTGATACTTTGACTTTAAGTATTTTTTACTCACCTAAAACTCATGCTCTGGTGCCCCTCCCAAACCTTAATATTAACAGAAGGGGAAACAAATATTCGACGGGG
>NW_024614059.1:0-7578 GCF_008729295.1 Plectropomus leopardus
GACTTTTCTAGTACTTTTAGCTTTTTTGACTGTTACCAGCCTTTTATCATTTACTTTTCAGTTTTTACCATTTTCAACCATTTTATTCATTACTTTAATAATTTATTTGTTTAACCCTTTTCAACCATTTATCTATTACTTTTAGATTTTTACCATTCTAAATAGTTTATCCAGTAGCTCTTTACATGATTTGAACTGTTTTAAAAGCAACCAGATCTTTTAATTTAAGTGCTTTTAATTTGATAGGGTGTTGGTTTTCTGTAAGCGGTTGTGTTTTTTTCCTCGTTACAGGGTTTTTGGGGGAGTTTTTCCTTAGTCGATGTGAGGGTCTGAGGGCAGAGGGATGTCATATGATGTAAAGCCCTCTGAGGCAAACTGTGTTTTGTGATAATGGGCTTTATAAATAAAATTTAATTGAACTAAATTAACAACTCTTTGGGCTCTTTTTTGAAGCTGCAAAGGATCTCATGCTGTTAAAAACTACTTAGCTTCGTGCTAATTTGCTGAGCATCTCTCAGCTTGTTGTAAACTTGCAAAGTCGACCAAAATCCGCTCCAACTGCTTGACCTCAGCAGCACAGCAGCAGAGCCTAAATGAGCACCGTGCTGTCGGGAGGGAGTGAAAAAAGGACACAACAGCGGCGGGATTAGCGCAGTTTGGCCTCCTGCCGCTCGCCCTACAAGACGCTGACACGTTTCCTCCTGTCTGACATAATCAGACGGATGTCCTTTTCTATCCCCCGTCCCTCTCGGCTGAACGGACGCTCGCGGCGCCGCAGCCAAGGTACATCCCTCACCGAGGATTAATCCCCCGCTCCCCAGATTATTACCAGCTTAGCACTGCTCAATCTTGGAGATACAACAACAAGCAGAGCGCAAAACAAGAACAATATGTTGAGTCTGCGGCACGCCAGATGAGAAATGTACAAAATATTACTAACAGTGTTTACACTGCGTTTGACAGCGTGTCCTTGATCGGATTTCTCAAGTTGGTTATTTCACGGTCTGAGTGGGCGGCAGGGCTTTTTCCTGCTAAAACATGTTTTCAGCAAAAGAAGAAAAGAAATTTTGGGTTTATGTCCTGAATAGGCATGCTGAGGGAAAAAAACAACAACCTTTAAACCATTCCCAAAGAAACTTTTGTTTGCTCCAAATCCAGTATTTCATACGTCTCAGTGAAAAAAACAACAACGAAAAAACAGCATCTCTCAAGGTCAACCGACAGGAATCCAAAACACTCCGCTGTCAAAAGCGAGCGGCGGCGGCTGAAAGGCTCATTCAGCCCGCCAGCAGCCGCATCGACAGCACAACACAGGAGGCATTGTTCGTGAAGGGGCTGCTGGTGAACACACACAAACACACACAAACACACACTCCGAGCTCGTGTCTCGAGATGCAGCTTCTTCACACAAATACGAGAGTCTTCTGGCTAAAGCCCCCACTTCACCCCCCCTCCCCCGAATTACATGAGATATGATGGGGTTGAAGGGCAGAGCGGGGAGCTGAAGAGGCCGAGCGCCAGAGTGTGTTGAAAAATACCGGATGGATTATTCACACAGGCAGATTTCAAAGATAAAATCGGGATGCGGCCGCGGGACTTTACGAGCTTTGATTTTGAGGATTTGATTGGGACCGTATTGAAGACGTGGCGCCCGCATGTATTAAAGGGATTTTTATTTACCCGTGCGAGACCAGTCTGCAGGAACATTTTAACACTTTATGGGAAAAAGGTTGGATTGCGTTCACACTGCAGGTCTAACCCTAACCCCTTATGTGATCCAGATGTGATTTTTCAGTGACAGTGTGAACAGCACAAACCACACAGAGTCTGAACTTTTGGGCCACTTTCATCTGTGCTTCTGAATCAGATACAGATCTGATTTTTAGAAACCTCAGTCTGAACATTAATGCGACCCGTATCGCAATTCAACGTGACTTTTCAGTACTAAAGATCGACATCCTTTTTTAAAATGAATTAAAACGTTGTCAGTCCATCTGTCTGCATCCGTATACCCTCCAAATCAAGCTTTAAAAAACATTATTCCTTAATATTATTTTCTACTTTTATTACATTTATTTCTTTGACCAACATCCATCCTAATCATGAATATCAAATATTAATTAACTGTCAGAATTTTAACCCTTTAAAGGCCAGGTTTCTGTCATGATGTCACTATGTTTTTAGATGAAAAAAAAAATAGTTTCAATACACTACATGCCAAGTCTTTTTTTCCTTTTTTTAAAGTTTATCACAGTCTGGGATATGTCAATAATTAACAGCTACATTGACTGTGACAGGTCACCTAGTGGAAATAGCATGTATTTTCTTCCATATGTCAAATATGGTCAAAATGACCTCATCAGGTAGAAAATAGTCAAAATGACAAATTCAGAGTCAAAAGCCCAGAATGACACCCAGAAATAATACAAGTCCTGTTTTTCTGCTCTGATGGCTGTGGGATCAAAAATGTCAGTTTGAATGGGTTTCAATGGAGCATTTTTTGACCTGAACAGTCTGAATGTAACTATTTAGTTTCCACAGTGTATTTTAGACTTATTGTAGGAGCTGAGCTGCAAATTCACTGATTACACTCAAATACACAATCCTGCCAAAAAATATGCCATATGCATGAACACAGCAATAATTATCAAAAAATTAAGGATGAAAATTGTGTACAATGTGCCAAATAGTCCCTATATATGTGTGTGTGTGTGTGTGTGTGTGTGTGTGTGTGTATATATGAGCATTAATTAGGTCATTAAGCCTGTATTAGAAAGCCGACAGAGTAAAGAGGTGACAGGAAATGAGACAGATGGGACTCCCTGTTTCCACAAGCAACAGTGACCCTGGCCAGAGTCGAGACAGGGAGACAGGGAGACAGGGAGACAGGGAGACAGGGACACAGGGATACAGGGAGACAGGGACACAGGGAGACAGGGACACAGGGAGACAGGGACACAGGGAGCCCACAATCACATGCACATTTCCATAAGCACAAAGAACACAAGTTCAACCGTAACAGTTTTATAAGATAATATGTCTTTGTTATGTTTCTGTCAGCCTGCTGTGGACTTCTTCTGCCCTCTAGTGGCCAAAACAATCAAATAAACGCAGCTTTACCGACCTCCAGTAGACGAGGATCCCGATGAGGACGATCAGGCCGAGGACGGTGAGGGTGGAGATGACGGCCAGGGGAACCACGGCTTTCCTCTCTCTGTCCCGGATTGAACCGACTCTCGACTCATGGCTGCTGTTGCTGGCATCTGGAGAGGAGGAACAGAGGAGGACGCAAGTTAAAGCCGCTGAGAGTGTTTCTCAGAGGATAAGCTGCTCCGGTTACAGAAATGTTACACATTAAACTTCAGTCGGCAAAGACAAAGACACACAACGTGCACCAGTGGCTCCTCATTTTCCCTGATGCTCCCTTATAGCCCTGAAGATGAAAAAAAATGTGTTTATAAATGTTATTCAACACAGACAAAGAGACAAAAGCTGACATTGGTATTTTTCTTTAGTTAAACTGTCGATGTTCAGGTCAGTTTGAGTTCACATTAGAAATAAGACAACTTAAAAAAAAGGAAAAAATGTAAATAAATAAGTCCTTTAAAAAAGAAAACTAGCATTTGGAGTGGCAGAAGTTGGACATTTTAACTTTTAATTTTATCCATTATTTTCAACCGTTTATCCAATACTTTTAAATTTTTACCATTTTCATTTATTTATCCACTAGTTTTCCAATTTCACAAGTTTCAACCAATTTAAGCATTACTTTTAGCTTTTTCACGGCTCTTAGTTGTTTATCCAATACTTTATTTTTACCATTTTCAGTCATTAATCCAGTACTTTAAACAATATTCACCATTTTCAACCATTTTTCCATTACTTTGACATCTTTCTCAATTTTCAGACATTTATCCATTACTTTTGGATTTTCACCACTTCAACAGTTTATACTTTATTTTAAGATTTTTTTTGGCTTTTTTTGTTGTTGTTGTTTGCAATTTTTAACCACTTTTAGCTTTTTTGACAATTAATAGTAATAATAATGAATAATAATTCATTACTTCCAGTTTTTTTTCCCATAATTTCAGCCTTTTATCCATTAATTTGGGCTTTTCCACTTGTTTTCATCATTAATGGATTACTTTTAGCCTCACTGTTACTTTTTGCCAGTTACCAATTTATCTATTTTACTTATTTCAGTCAGTTATCCATTACTTTTCATTTTTCACAATTTTCAGCCATGTTATTAATTAATATCAACCTTTTCACCCTTTTCAGCCATTTATCAACAACTTTCAGCTTTTTCACTATTTTAAATAATTTGTTTTATTACTTTTAAAGTTTTACTATTTTCAACCATTACGCTATTGTTTTTCTATTTCAGCATTTTATCGGTTACTTTTTCACTTATTATAACCAATTTACAAATAACCTTTAATTTTTTCACCATTGTCAGATATCTGTCCATCGCTTTTTAAATTTCCACAGAGTAAGCCAAGTGTACATGTCTCTTCTTTTTTTCTTTTCATGCACTCTCAATTTCAGCATGAAGTGTTTAAATGTTACAGCTGACTCAATGTGTGGATATATATTTTTCAATTAAATCATTATTTATTTTCTCTTTTTGTTATATTAATTGAGCTACTCAACAATCTTTACAAGTATCACCTGGCAACTGCAAAAGTACTCTTGGTTGGAAATCAATGTGGTATGCTACTACAACTGACAACTTAAAGTAAAAGGACCGAACATGAAAACACGAACGTCAATGACTCCTTTTTCTGTCCATCGGCGACCTTGGCATTGGCGATGTTTGCAGCATCACAGAAGCAAAGTGCTCAGTGTCATTATACCGGTTTCATTTTTTCTTACTTGTGTCCTTTTTCATAGGTCTCACAATAAGAGTGTGAAGAATTTAAACACGTTTATCTCATCGATTAAATATGCATTTTTTTTTTTGACTGAAAGATTGATTTCATTTCATGAATAATGGACCAAACCACAAAAATCAAACAACATATTGGAATTTTCCTGCAATAGTTGGTAGAAATATGACTGATTTAGAGGAAAACCTTCAAAAGACTTAATTTAGATCAAAGGCTGAAACTGCACGTTGACTTTTTTATGCCTGTGATGTACACATCTGGGAGATTATAGATCAGTGAAACCCAACCTGTGGCCTGCGGGCCAAATGTGGCCCCTGACAGGGTTCTGGGTGGCCCCCCAAACATTTTTTAATTCATGATAAAAAAATACAAAAATATAATAATATGTCCTAAAATCCTATAAACATCCTGAAATCCAAGAAATGTCCTACAGCTTCTAAAAGTTCATAAATCCTACGAACATCTTAAGTAATGTCCTCGAATCCTTGAAATGTCTTTGAATTCTAAAAACAACCTAAAAGCCAAGAAACATCTTAAAATCCTGGAAATGTCCTAAAATTGTAAAAATGTGGTAAAATTCTTAAAACATCCAAAGTCTTAGAAATTCCCTAAAGTCCTATAAATGTCCTTAAATCCCTGAAACATCCTAAAATCCTAGAAAAGTCCTAAAATCAGAAATGTCCTAAAATCCCAGAAATATCCTAAGATCCACATACAAAATCCTAGATGTCCTTAAATCTCAGAAATGTCCTAAAATCTTAAACGTTATCAAATCCTAGAAACATCCTGAAATCCTAAAAATGTCCTAAAAACACTACAAAAGTCCATAAATCCGAGAAACGTTTTAAGATCCTTGAAAGTTTCTAAAATCCTAGAAATGTCCTGAAATCTTTGAAATGTCCAACAATCCTCAAAACATCCTAAAATCCAAGCAAATTCCTCAAATCCTAGAAAGATTTTAGACGTCCTAAAATCCAAAACAATGCACTTTTTCCTAAAAAAAAGTCCTAGTCTATAGTCCTATAAACGTCCTACAATCATAGCAAATTCCAAAAATCCTAAATGACCTCAAATCCTAGAAACATCCTGAAATCACAGAAATGTCCTCAAATTCTAAAAATGTCCTTAACTCCTAGAGACATCCCCGGGGAAGTGATGTTAATCCTATAGGGGTAAAGCATTCAGGCCTCTGATGAATAAATAAACCAAAATTCGACATTTCAAGTCCAAACGTCCACGTAGGAAATAAGGATTTTTCCTCCTATAATATTTTCATAAACTCAAAATTTAGCGGTATTGTAAATCAAACAACAAAATGTGTTAAGAAAAAAAAAAAAAAAGCACCCGGACGACCTGAAATGCGGGTTAATCCCCCCATGGGCTAATTTCTGCCTCCAGAGCAGCTTGGCCTCCTTGAACTGGTTTTTTTTTTCCAGAAAACGACATCATTTCCTGGTATCTAATACGTACTTCAGAGATCCACATGAACCGTATTAGCAGCGTGGCCACCGAAACACGATGTACCACCACTCACTCGCACCCCCCCACCCACCGCGCAAACACTAAACTCATCACATTCAACCCTGCCAAACCTCTCGAAAGAAACACAAGAGAGGCACAAAGGATCATAATCAAAAGTCCATCACAGATCAAGCGGGGACATATTCATCAAACCGCCGCAAAGCCGAGCTGGGAGTCAATCAAGCGGCATTATTGTAACTTTGAATAACGTCAAAAGAAAACCAGAAGGCTGAACTCGACCCGCTGCTCGATGCTGCTGAATCCTCCCTTTATCGTCTGATAACCAGCGAGGAAAACACTGGCGTGGATTAACCTTGACTGGGAGGCTGTTTGTCAGAACTTACCTCTTGTGCACAAACTGACTCAGTTCAGCCGTGAATGGCCGGGTCAGCCCTGCTGACTAGTTCACAAAGAGCCTTTCTGCTGCGTGCACCCTCAGAGTAAAACCCATTCATTCAGTCATGCATCCTTCCAGCAGATTTTTGTCTGCCTCTAAAACAGCCTGGACACGTGATAATGGGGGAGAGAAGAAGAGAAGACAAAGGCCCCGGATAGAAGATGGAGAAGGTCATTGGTGTTAGTGCATAGACCGAAGAGAAAAAACTGTCAAAAGAAGATCTGATGAGGATTAAGGACACCAAACTCCAAAAGTTCCCACTGAAAAGGGTTCAAATCGCATGATTGAGTCAAACTGAATGACGAAGGCGGTTATTGTCTCTGTTATTGTCTGTAATGGGCGGTAATGGTATATTTCAGATGACCATTTTGATAATGTTGCTTGTTTTAGTACTTCATTTTTTGGGGATACTGTCCCTGTCAATAGTGTTGTTTTTTTCATCCCTTTTTTCTGTCTTTTTTAATTTTACTGTATTTTATTTATTTTTCATAATAATAATAATAATAATAGTAAAACAGGCGTGGACATGGAAATACACTGGGTATATTTTACACCACCATTGTGGTAATTTTGTCTGTTTTAATCCCCAAATAATTACATATTTATACTGATTTCCTCCCTTTCCAGGCAGCCACTGGTTTCTTAATCTTTTCTTTTCTTTTTTTTTGACTTTTACTTTTACTTTTTGGGGTGCAGCCATTGTCAATAAACATGGGAAGAAAGCAATAAGCAATGAAAGAAAGATGACCCAAAAGTCTGCACAAAATTAGT
>NW_024614060.1:0-2609 GCF_008729295.1 Plectropomus leopardus
CATTTTTCGTCAAGAGCTGTGTTTTTAATCGAATTTAGTGAAGAGTATTATTATCCATTTTATCGACATATATATATTTTAAACCCTTTTCCTTTTCTTTTTCTTGTTACTAAATTTCAGGTAATTTTCTTGTAACTCGTAACTTCTTCCCGTGTTTTTGAATCTCTGGTTTCAGGGTTTAGGTAAACCAGTTTTTGAGCATTTTGAAGTTGATATTTCCAGCTGTCAGCAGCTGCGTGCGGGGGCTCAGGCGTGTTTTGATCTGTCTGGACGCTCCTGGATCTGACAACCCCGTGATAGCCTCAAGGTTTACGACTACAGCTGATAGTTTAATCATTTTTAGTGATGAGGAATGTTTTTCCCTGAATAGCACAGAGTCTGTTTCTCTGCAGAAACAGACGGGACTGGGAGTTATTTGTTCACTTGAAAATTCAGAGGTTTTTGACAATAAACTTTACTCACCTATGGCGAGAGTCATGACCTTCAGCTTGTTCCGCACCAGTTTGACCACCATGCTCTTCTGCAGCGGCGTGGAGCGGCAGCAGAGCACCGAGCGGCAGCTCCGTGCCACAGCCAGAAACTTATCCTCCAGACTCTTATCCAGGGCGTACGCCAAGGTGCGCCCGTCAATCACCAGGCCCAGCCGGTGCACCATGAAGGAAGCGGTGTGGGAGGAGGAGGACGGCGATGAGGAGGCGTAGATCTCGCAGGGTGCAAAGTTACCGTGGAAGGCCTTGGCGGCGTGGTCTGTGGAGCTGCAGAGGAATTTGGCCTGGATGTAGTGTAAACTCTCCTCCAGCAACAGCGCACACGCCTCCTGGTTCAGAGACAGGCACAGAGCCGGTCTGAGTTCAGCATCAGGTCACTGAGCTGTTTAATATCAAACTGCCCGACCTGCTTCACATCTGGAAGACAGATGCTTCAGCGGCAAAGAGATAAACATCGCTGGTCCTCAAATGACCCTCGTTCTTTAACCCTTAGGGCCCGCTTTAATGCTACACACACTCATATTGCTCTGTGCACAAAACACGGTTTAGGAAATCAAGTTTTAAAACATATTACACATCAATATTATTTTCTACCTTTATTGGGTTCATTTTTTAACCAACATCAGTCCCGATCATAAATATCAAATATTCATTCATTCGCATCCTGCGCACAAAATGTGCTTTTCAAAATCAGACTATAAAAAAATATATATATTCATATGATTTTCTACTTTCAATTTTTATACTAACATCAGTACTAATCAGAAATATCAAATATTCTTTAATTTTCAAAATTTCAACCCTTTAAATGCCAGGTTTTTGTCATGGTACCACTATGTTTTTAGATAAAAAAAACACAAAAAATGAATTATTTTCAATATACTATATGCAAAGTATTTATATTATCACAGTCTGGGACGTCAATTTTTTGAAGCAGCACTGATTTTCTCCATATGTCAAATATGGTAAAAATTACATCATTAAGTGTAAAATAGTGAAAAGTACAATTTCTGAGGCCAAAGCCCAGAATGACACTCAGAAATAATACAATCTCTTTTTCTTTGTTTTCACGGCTGTGGGACCAAAAACTGGTTTTCAATGGTGCATTTTTTGCACTTAACAGTATGAATGTAACAATTCTGTTTACACTAAATATTTAAGACTTATTGTAGGAGCTGAGCCGGAGATTCCAAGATTAAACAAAAATCTTGCCAAAATTTATTCCATACGCATGAACATGGCCAAAGTTATGAAAAGGTTGAGCATCTGTGGTCTGCAGGCACGATGCAGACGAGCGCTGCTGTGCGCTAAATTCAAACATCTGAACGTTAACAAAGTTGTGATTGTTTTTGAAGCACTTATAAAACACCTGCTTGTCCGCTCACCTGAGAATCAGCATTCAGTGTCAGGATCTCCTCCTCCGGGTCAAGCAGCTTGCAGGCGTACGCGATGTTGACGGCCGTTTCCTGCTTGTCGCCTGTCAGCACCCAGATCTGCAGGCCGGCCTTCCGCAGAGAAGCGATGGTTTCGGGCACGCCGTCCTGCAGCCGGTCCTCAATGCCCGTCGCTCCTGTAAGTATAGAAGCACGACGGTGACACACCCTTCAGTATGACACAAGAGTGAGCTACGAGCACTATCGTATGCAAGGTCTTTAATAAATAAAGCAATAAATTACCCAGAAGCTGCAGGTTTGTCTCCAGTCTCAGGGCCGAGTCAAAGAGCAGCTCCTCTCTCCCCTGGATGGCCGTCTCGGCCTCCAGGTGGCGCTGCAGCCAGCAGGCATACTGCTCCTTGGTCAGAACCTGACACATAAAAAACACACACCACTACCTGTTAAACCTTTTTGTAGCCAGGAAACTTTGCTTGATTTCATTCAAAAACATTCAGAATAAAATTACCCCAAATTTGCGAGAAATTAGTTAAAAGTAGGAAAAATAAAAAAAAAAAAATAATAAATGACATAAAAAACCCTGCCTATAGTGATCATTGTGTAAAATAATTTTTTACAAACATTTTTTTAAAATTATTCTTAAATATCTAATTATGATAATTACAAAGATACTTCTCTGGACATTTTCCCCAAACTAAAAAAATAAAATAAAATTAACTAATGACGGTTG
>NW_024614061.1:0-2842 GCF_008729295.1 Plectropomus leopardus
TAGTTAAATGACTGCAGGCTGACTATATCTCCAGTCTCTGAATTTATGTTCACAACTGAAGTTATAGGAATACTTTTTGAGTCGCCATCTAATGAGTATGTAATTCTCGCGTTTTCATTTATGTCAGGGTCGACTGCAGTTATCGTATATATGCGAGCTCCAACAGGACTGTTTTCTTTCACATAAATATTAATCACGGGTTCAAGGAAATGAGGCGCGTTATCATTAACATCAGACACATGAACCGTAATAACGCTGGTGCTGGAGAGAGGCGGGGTCCCTTCATCAGCAGCCGTAACCGTAACACTGTAAGAGGAGCATCCTTCTCTATCAAGAGGTCCATCTACAACTAAAGAGTAATAATTTTTGTAATTGGAAGTTAGCTTAAAAGGTGCAGAACCAATGAGTTTACAGTTAGTCTGACCGTTTTTTCCTCCGTCTTTATCAGTCACCGTCACTAAAGCCACAACACTTCCAATTTCAGCATCTTCTTTTACCGGGTTCATAAGTGACGTCACCACAATTTCTGGAGCATTGTCGTTCACATCAACTACCTCAACCAGCAGCTTTCCGTTTGCTCTCCGAGGCGAACCGCCGTGATCTGTTGCCTGAACATGAATCTCATATACTGCCTGTGCTTCGTAATCTAAGTTACCTTTCACCGTGATCTCCCCAGTTTCTGCATTAATGGAAAACACATCGGCAGGATCGAAGTTTCCCCGCTTGACAAAAGAATAAGTGAGCCTCCCATTGTCCCCTTCGTCTAAATCTGTGGCATTCAGTTGAATCACTAACGATCCAGCTGGCGCATTTTCATTTACCCGTGCTTTGTAAAGTGTTTTACTAAATGACGGTGTGTTATCATTGGCATCAAGAACATTTACTTGTATGTGTAAGGTTCCGGTTTTAGGAGGCTTTCCTCCATCTACAGCGGTCAGCGATAGTTTAATTATAGCTTGTTTTTCACGATCTAAAGCTTTCTGCAGTACTAATTCAGCATAAACACTGTGTTCTCCACCGCTTTGCACATCTAGGGAAAAATACTCATTTTGACTCAGCCTGTAAGTCTTTACTGAATTGCTTCCTGTATCTGCATCAAGAGCTAGTGGTAGCAAGAAGTGTTCACCCGTAGGTGATAATTCAGATATGTTGAGTGAATATGACTTCTCCACAAATGCAGGTGCGTTGTCATTTAAATCAACAATCACCACCTCAATGCGATGGAGTACCATAGGATTACTCAGTATAGCCTCTAAGTTTAGCGTGCATTTTATCGTGTTTGGACAAAGCTCCTCGCGGTCTATTCGCTCATTAACATAAAGATCCCCCGTTTTAAAATTCGCCTCGAAATATTTCTTACTGTGCCCAGACACGATGTTAAGATTCCTCGTTTGTAGGTCTCGAACATTGACGTTTAAATCCTTTGCGAGATTTCCTACCACAGTCCCTTTGTCCACCTCCTCGGAAACAGAGTAGGAAATCTGAGCCGCAGACCAGTCAGATAAAAACAGGACGATCAGCCAACAGAGTATTGCATTATTCCTTTCACCACCCATCGCTGCTTTCAAAGAAAGTGACGCGATACAAATTGTAGTCATCCATAAAACACCATTCGATCGACCAGCATTTTTAATCCCATCCTCGCGTTTTCATCGCCACTCCGACTCCTCTCACAAAGCACTCGCAGTCTGCTGACGCTTCACAAGGAAAGGAGGAGACTGAAAACACCGAGCTCACAAAAATAAGTGGTCACCAGCGACCCCACGCGTTACAATTCAGATGTCAAAAATAGCTTGAAATATCGAGTAGCAACCCCTGTATGTCTCACATTACATCACATGTAATACATTGTATACCGAAAGGGTATAAAAGGACTAAAAGAAGACTATTTCACTGACTAATGGTCAGATATCATCACAGTGATCTTCAACAACAATGCTAATTTAATACAACAGAAAGATATATCAATCTCTTAAATATATGAGTTAAAAGGCATCAACAACATTTTCCATGTGGGCAGGAAATAAACCAGCTGATTTTAAAGCATGATTAATATACAAATTGACAGCGTAATGAGTACTGAGAAAAAGGAGAGATGGCATAATTCCTGCCAGAGTTTTGGATTGTGAGCTCAAGAGGACAAGGACTACACCAAAATGTTTTCAGCACCATGGAGAGGGCCCTACAAAACTGCCGCTAGAATATGATTTATGTTTTCCAACTAAAGACAAACCTGATACATGTTTAAATGTAAAGAAGACAAGTGCAGACCATCACCAATTCACCATGCGATGTTTTAGTAAATGGGGCATTCTTAATTGGAAATTTCGAAGTTTCTGTCTTGTTTGCACGTCTTGTAGGTGACAGCATGGAGAGAGGGGTGAAATGCTCCAAACAACTCACCTTCTCTTAGGTATATTTTCACTGTTGATTAGCAACAGGCATTAAGGGCAGTAATTAGACATTCTTCATGTTCTTACCTTCTCTTTATTAGGTAAAGTTTGAGTTCTGGTAAAAGTGTCTCCTCCGTTTATACTGATCAGCTCCGCATCTACAGGCGGAAACGGTGCAGGGAAAACCACCACGTCACTCTTGAGTGTGTCTGAGCTGAAACACACATCATACTGCTGAGTAGATTTGGAGTAAGACCAGCTCCCATCAGGGTGGGTGGTGATCATTGGGGCGCTGTACCTGCTGAAAGTGCCGTCTGTCCTGTGACATCTGACAGCTATTAAAGTGATGAGGCTGAGCAGAAAGATCACTGACACCGCCACAATGGCGATCAGCAGATACAAGTTCAAATCTGAGAAGGTGTCCTCCTTTATGGGCACATGTCTGAACT
>NW_024614062.1:0-3378 GCF_008729295.1 Plectropomus leopardus
CCATGATGGTTACCTTTCGATTTGTTACCTTTCCCATTCAATATTAAAGCCAGAGGTTAGCAGGTGTCAGCATTTTTGGAGCAGGTGGGAAAGCGGCTTAACAGTTTGATACTGCTAGGATAGGCAGACATCTACAGATAATATCGCCAGCACCCTGCTACTCACACCAAAATAATCTAGACTGATAAACAGCACTACAAGTAAGAGGAAAAATGTGTTACTGATTTTAAGGCGAACCATTAAGCCTCGTTTGGGTTCTTGGTGTCGACATGATAACCTAGGCAATATGTAAAACTCAGAGGAGGGGTGGGACAGAGTTTAGGGTTTCAGTTTCACTCCTGGCTGCGAGTTTCAGCCGTGGCTGACAGCAGAACTTATAAACAAATGCAAATTTTTCCAGGAGTGACAACAAGAATGAGTGTTTTTATAATGCCTGGTTACTCCCATGTGAGCATTATGGGCAGTCTCAGAAACAACAAACTGAAAGACTGACACAAAACCAGTTTAAAAAAACTCAATGTATGTTTCTGAGCTCTATCTCCCTTTGTCTCAACCTAATGTATGTGTCATAACAGGTATGCAGGTGCTGTGAAATGACAGTAAAAATGTATTCTGCTCGTCTCAAAACCTCCAAATCAGTCAACATTATAATTTGCACAAACGATGGCAGGTATGACTGCTTTAACTTTCTGAAATACAAAATTGGTTTGGAACAGGTCAGGAGGACTTTAGCAACATGAAACCTGATATGCAAACCAAGGACCATAATGACTTTACATTCAAATAAAATAAAAATGCAAAAATGACAATGCTGTATCCAATGTAGAAAAACAAGCATTCATAAAATGTGCATATTCAGAAAGTCGTACAACTATTTACACATTTCATCTTAAGGCCTTCATCTTTGTCTGCAGTGATGAAACAGGAGACATTTCCCTCAACACATCATTATCCTCACAGGTGTTCCTGGACCTGTCATTTTTTGACACGTTAATTGTGAAGGCTGTGTGCTCATTTGCTTGGTGAGTCACCTGTGTGGCCACTTTGTCAGCATATACAAAACACCAGTGTTAATCTTCATCACTGCTCCATGCGTCCTGAAAGGCAGGGTTCACTGTCGACCGGTCAGCAGCAGCCTGCAAGGAATCAACGCATTCAGCTCAATGTCAAACATTGTACAAAATCATAATATGCTAAACAAATCACAACCTGTAATCACATATCCTTGCCTGAAACACTTTGTACATGACTGACTGTTGTTTAGCTGATAAATCTTCCAATGAGTTAAAATGGAAAAATACAGGTTTGTATTTGGATAAGCACTACTGGAATGCAGCAACGGCAGTTAAGTAATGATGACAGAGTACTCTTGTGTTTGTGTGTGTATCAGTGTGTACTGTGTCATAATCTAAATTCCTAAGATGATGAAAAAGCTCGTCTATGATCTCACTTCTGCCATGACATCAAAAAAAGAAAATGAAAGTTAAGAGGACATCTGTTAATTGTCGTATTCACACTGAGATGACATGATGACATTAAACACTCAAAGAGACACTCATAGAGTTAATCAGTTACATTTTGGAGTGTTAATTTATTCCACATTGTTTTTTAAAGGTTTCTGGTAGATATGGAATATAATATAATGGTTTTCCTTGGTGTATAATCACCTGAAAATAAGATTCTTGTGTTTTTGCTATCTTAGAATAAGCTGTTTGGATCTACTTTTTTTTTAAAGGAAGAGACTGTAGATAAATCAGCTCCTGAACCTACTGAACATCTGGATCTTAATGCCAAACAGTGTTGCAGAAACCCTGAAAGGTAATGTAAAACTACATTTCAAATCACCAGTTCCATTTGTTTTTGAGAGGAGGAGACCTTTGAGGATAATTCAGCTCCCGATAAAAAAAAGTCCTGAACGTCTGAATCATCAGTAAGGTTTACAAATCTTGTTTTCTGTTATTGAGACTACTGATATCTATATTGATACCTGATTGGCACTCTTTGATTCTTCTTCCACATCTGAGGCACGAAGAACAGGAACCCACGCCAGGATATTACAGTCTTTACCTCCACTGTACAGCTCCTATATACAATAAGCACAGGAACACTTAGTTCACACCTGGTTACAGGATATAAAAAAAGAGCTGTCGCAGCGTAACGCTTACCTTAAAGCACTAACGAACAATGACATCAGCACCGGGGGAACACCAGTGTTAACAAGCATGACGTGGCCCAAGAGTTAAATAATGAATACGCGTAAAACTGTCGATGCAACATAGGTGAACATATGGGACACGTACTCAGTGTCAAGGGACTGATCAGCGTCTTTACACCAGACAAGAGGAACCCAGGAGATGTAAAACTTATTTTCAGGAACAGATCTGCTCTCATGAAACTCTGCAGAGTGACGAGCTGCCAGACGGCATTCCTGTCTTACACATACAAAACCAGTGTTTGACACCGGATGTTGACATTGACTAAAAATGATGAGGGCGTTGGTTAGACATCCCAGTATAGAGTATTTGTGTTGATTATGTAGAACTGCATGTACCTGATAATTAAAAAGATTACAGTCGACACCACATAGAAACAGAGAAGTGGTGCGCTGCCATATAAGGTTAGTTTTAAAGGGCACAAATACAAAACTGAACAAGCATATTGATACACTTGTAAGGTTTTTTTTTGTTTTTACAGCTTTATATCTTCAGTTTTGCTTATACTGTAAGAAGAATGATTTACTGTGTTTACCAGAGATTTACTGATGTATTTGAAAGTCACTGATTTCAACCAACAGCTTGAATTAAAACTAATATTAGTTTTAGTCAGATATTACTGTTATGTCAATATGTGGCCAACTGTGGAATTGGAACATTTGTGAGTACTTCATTAAATCAGAAAAAAAGGATAAAACTAAAATGGTCTTTTTTAAGTCTTAACTTTTTATTTGTTTACTGATGTTTATTCATTACCTGATAAAAGTCTGTATATCAATAATGGAATCATCAAATAAGGGCATGGAAATCATATCAGATCACCTTAAAAAATAAAAATAGTGAGCCCTTCACTGCCACAAGTCATATAATATGAATAGTAGGTTAGTAATAGATGTAAAATTTAGTGTTATTTAGTGTTATTTATTTATTTAAATGAGCCAGTTATACACACAAAGCTTTAGAGAAGAGAAGAAAAGCACTTCATGGAGATAATCTCCATATATATGTTGATTCCTTCCGTGGATAGTTCATTTGGGATATTGTTTTCCTTTCTTTTTTGTTTACATTTCAAGTTTTTCTTATCCACACGTTTTGTGCATGCTTTGTATATGGAGAGACTGAATATGTAAAATATGTGGGACAGAAGGTGCCATGTAATCCCATA
>NW_024614063.1:0-1055 GCF_008729295.1 Plectropomus leopardus
GTTTCAAAGTGTTAAGGTATTAAAAAGTGACTGGTTTTGTCTTTTATATCAGTTAATGTCTTTGTTAAAAAAAATAAAGTCAGCATGTTTCAAGCCTTTCTAATGGCTGCCCAAAAGGAAGACAGTCAAACCAAAAACACAGGCTATTCTTTGGCAGTTGTGAAGAATGTGCACATTGTGCTGGTTAATGGCAGTATGGTCCATCAAAGGTTTAGAATAAGCAGCAGAAAACTAAAATTGTATTACTTTAACATTGAAATACTTTCATTTTTCGGCCACAGTATTAACTCCGTATTTTTCTCTCAGGTGTGAATGATGCAGAAGCATATGAACTGACTTCGATTGCCTCTGAACCTACTGAAACTCATGTGCATGATATGATAGACTTTCAGCTCCTGGACATCATCGACAGCCTCACCATCGACATCTGCAGCAGCATTAATGGCTTTGGTAGGAAAGAGTCCATCATCATTTAACTATACATGTTAGCACCATGCTCATCTGCTGGTTCCTGAATCAAAATATCAAGATTTTAAAGGATGTTAGACATCAGCTAAAAGCTTTTAAAACTGTTTCTTCTCTGATTTTCTCCTCAGGAGTTCAGACTGCAGGCAAACGTATCTTATCAGGTAAAAAGAGATCATAAAGATAAATGAAGTGGATGGACGGGTCAACACAGTGTCTGACTCGTCACCGAAGACATTATTTACATTCTGTTTCCCGCTAATATCAGTCAAACAATCAAACGCTTTTTAGATAGCAACTTTCATACAAATTGAATGCAATTCAAAGTGCTTTATGGTTTGAGTTAAGAAATAAAAGACGTAGCAACATAGGAAATAAGCAAAAAGAGTATAAACAAAAAATAAAAAAAAGTATAAACCATAATGTTGTGATAATAAAACTTCATAAAAGCCCGGCTACTTAGTTACTTCTTGTTTAAACATCTTGTAAATATCCACTGTGCAACACTGATGTGGATTGTGCAATGCCTGCAGAATGTGAATGTCCATCCATCCATCCATCCATCCATCCATCCATGCATCCATCCATCC
>NW_024614064.1:0-1690 GCF_008729295.1 Plectropomus leopardus
GATGCACAGTAGCTGCAGTAATATGATTCCTAATTCTTTACTTAAGTAAGAGAATTCATAGTTTGACTGTGAGTCGCTGGTTTGCAGCGGTGGCAGCTCCGCAGAGACGCTAACATCTGCTATCCTCAGTGGAGTTTAAAGTTCAGACACAGTTCAGCAACAGAAAAACTGACTTCCTCAACAGCCACATTAAGAATTTCTTCTTTTTGTGACTGTGGGGTTTATTCATTACAGGTTAATTAAAGGGTTATTCTGCGGCTGTAAGCAGATAAGCGTCTGCATTACCAGCTGACTGGGAGCGAGCGGCAATAAACGGAGAACAGCAATCATTGCGTTCCCGTCAGAGCTTCTGGAGACAATTTACTCGCTGCAGTGCAGTCTGGGAAAATGGCAGCCCTTCTCTTCGCTGACACATGTGATTAACGGCGGATGTCTTCCGATTGACACGTCTGTTTTTGCTGCCTCTGTCCCGTCTCCGAGCATTAACGTTTGCACCGCCACTTTTGGCTGACGAGTCCTCCACCTCTCTGCTTCTCCTTCTCACTGCAAATGCGCTGACAGCTCGGGGAATTATCACTCCTCTGCTCATAATGACTGTAACCTTTACTGTATGCTGCATACACACAGCTGTTTTTATATATTTATATACTATTTTTTTTTTTCCACCGCAATTGTCAGAAAGTAACTCAGGATGGAAAATTACTGCTAACAACTTGCTGACAGACGGAAGTCAGTAACAACTGAAAGTGCTCCACAATAGGCAGGTTGTTTTCTGAGCGAACAGAGAGGGAAATTTACATTCAGAGCAATTAATGTCAATGGAAAGACACAAATTGACGTGGAAATTGAAGGCAGTAAGGAAGAGACAGTCACACTTCTCTTGAAGTGGAATGATGTACGTGACAGGAGGACAAAGGAAGGAACGAGGACGAGAATAAACAACAGCTGTTCGCGGTAGATCCGCCACACGTATGCCGCTGTAGCTACTGTAATCAGCAGAGATGTCACGGCCAACACGCAAATGTGCAAGGTGAAACAAGGTGAAACGAGCTGAAACAAGGTGAAACAAGGTGAAACAAGGTGAAACAAGCTGAAACAAGGTGAAACAAGCTGAAACGAGGTGAAACAAGGTGAAAATGTGCGTTATGTTAAAGCTCAGTATATCTTTAAAACTTCATTAGATCTAAATTCTGATGCTCAAAAAATATATGCAGCAAAAGTTAAAGACACATGTACATTTGTTTGCACTGTGATCTGTGATCTGTGATCTTTATGTGAAAGTAGGCTGGTTTCTATTAACCCTCAGTTTGTGCAAATTGAAATCGTAAAAATCAAACGTGCTCACTTGCAAGTTGACTTTTTGAGACTGGGTGCTGAATCCTCAGGACAGCAGTCCGATTATAGCCTTTTTGATTGTTTGTTTGTTTGTTGTTTAAAATAAACACTATAATGTGCTGTCCTGATTTTGATTGCAAATTGAAATTGCGAATGTAAAAAAAACCAAATGGAAACACGTCAGTTTTGAAAAAAACTCCCATTTATCACAATAAAAAAGTTTAAATGCCCGCATGAGGTGATATTTCAGGTGATTCCAAAAGGCCATATTTTGCAAATCTGCAATGGAAACACTTTTCTTGCTTTTCTAAATATAAATATATAAAAATGATGAAGCTCCACTGGTTTATCTTCA
>NW_024614065.1:0-2372 GCF_008729295.1 Plectropomus leopardus
AGCAAATGAAGAATAGAATGGAAATGGCGATGACAGCACTACAATCAAGTAGTTGAAAATGTAGCTAAAGCATGCAGGTTCTGATTAAAGCCTGAACCCTTATATCCCTGCTCCCCATGAAACCTGAGACTGGGCGACTGAGCTGTGATTACAGAGATGAGGAGGGCCTCATTCGTAGGAGAGTGGAAAGCACAATTTTGTGTGCATGTGAAAATAAAGTTTTACTTCATGAAAAATTGATGTCAATGTCATAGTCAGTGGATGATGTTTGTCTTAAGTAAAAATTCCTTGAATTGATTTTACATACTCCCACCCCAGCGAGACCCAGCACTCCACTTGAAAATTCAAACTCAAATTTTCCACTTGAAAACTCAAATGTATTTTATTTTACTTCATGTATAGCGCTGAATCACAGCAGAAGTCATCTAAGGTCACTTTTCACAGTCAGACAGAGAGGAGAGATTCTACTCGTGTTACATGAAGTATGTTGCAAAGTACTGCAGCGTCTAAAAAGCAGGTTAAAACATCTGCATTATTTAGACGCACACAACATAAAACTAGCATCAGTGGTGAGGATGCAAACATTAGCCATGTTGCTAGTCAAAGTACCAGCCAGAATGTGAGCAGCTCTCTTGCTACTGGTCCAAGTCCTGAACAGAACACTACCTGCTGAAAGTGCATCCCCCAAAAAGCAGCACAGGCCGTCACTGCCCAGTGCATATCAAACTGCTGCTAAAGAAAGGTGCGTATTTTCATCAGGTTCTGACACTGACATCACTTACAAAGCGGCGCTGTTTGACAAGTTGGGAGTGAGAACCAACTGGAGTACTGCGACTTTGAGAAAGTACATTTCTAACGCCATGTTTAGACAAGAAAGGCCCTACTAAAAACGGTAAAGTCTTTGCTTCTAAAAGAAGAAATGTGTTCAAATTATAATATTATGAAAACAATCCTTGTGAACATGGATCCGCAAAAAGCTAGGCCAATAGTTGGTGGTGTAACTTTGTAATGACACACCATAGAAGAACACAATGCATGTGAGCTAAGTGCAGCCGTGACATCACCGTTTTCACAGGATCTGTGCATTACCCATTTAACTAACCATTTAACCTAACTCCACACTCCCACCTTCGTCCCTCACCAATTGCCTCCTTGAAATAAAATCCTGGTTTACCTCTAACTTCCTTAAATTAAATTGCAATAAAACAGAACTTCTTTTAATAGGCACAAAATCTATGTTAAACAAACTCCATAATTTCTCTATACCCGTCGATAACTTCTCCATCTCTCCCTCCCCTCAGGTTAAGAGTCTGGGTGTCATCCTCGACAGCACCCTCTCCTTCGCCTCCCATGTCAATAATATCACTCGGTCTGCCTACTTCCATCTTCGTAACATCAACCGGCTTCGTCCTTCTCTTACTCCTCACTCAGCTGCTGTTCTTGTTCACACTCTGGTCACCTCCCGTTTAGATTATTGCAACTCTCTTGTCTTTGGCCTTCCACATAAAACCCTCCATAAACTACAACTGGTCCAAAACTCAGCTGCACATATCATTACACGCACCCCTTCAATCCATCACATCACACCTATTCTACAACAGCTACATTGGCTCCCCATCACATACCGCATCAACTACAAAATACTCCTCCTTACCTTCAAAGCTGTCCACAACCTTGCCCCACCATATCTCTCTGACCTCCTCCACATTGCTACACCCACCCGCACCCTCAGATCTTCTTCTTCCATCCATCTCATCGTCCCCCCCGCCCGTCTTGTTACCATGGGGAGCAGAGCATTCAGCCGCTCTGCTCCCCAGCTCTGGAACTCTACTCCCACCTGACCCCCGTAACTCAGACTCACTACCACATTTCAAATCCAACTCAAAACCCATCTGTTTAAACTGGCTTACTCCGTCTGATCACAATTGCATTGTCTAATTTTATATTGTATTTCTATATTTTATTTTGTCTTTTTAATATTGTGTCTGCTTTTATGCTGATGATGTAAGGTGACCTTGAGTGCCAAGAAAGGCGCCTATAAATAAAATGCATTATTATTATTATTTGAACGCACAACACATCGAACCTTGAGGCAGATGGGCTACAGCAGCAGAAGACCACACCGGGTGCCACTCCTGTCAGCTAAGAACAGGAAACTGAGGCTACAGTTCGCACAGGCTCACCAAAATTGGACAATAGAAGATTGGAAAAACGTTGCCTGGTCTGATGAGTCTCGATTTCTGCTGCAACATTCGGATGGTAGGGTCAGAATTTGGCGTCAACAACATGAAAGCATGGATCCATCCTGCCTTGTATCAACGGTTTAGGCTGGTGGTGGTGGTGTAATGGTGTGGGGGATATTTTCTTGGCAC
>NW_024614066.1:0-1515 GCF_008729295.1 Plectropomus leopardus
TTTTTTTTTTTTTTACTAATTTTCTCATTTTCAGGAGATTTTCATGTAAATTGTACCAATGTTTTGCTAATTTGCAGGTAATTTCTTGTCTATTGCTTTATTTTAATATTCTTATATCAGGCTAGTTTGTTCCAGTTTCACAGGGTTAATTAACCTTGGTGCAGCCAACAGCACACAGACACAGTCAGAGACTAGCTGGTGAACAGGGTGGAGCAGTTAGCAGCTCAAAAAAGCAAACATTTAAAATAAAAAAAACCAGAATAATTTAAAGAAATCATATGCTTTTTTTTCATAAAAAACAAATGTTACCTCTTAGTTTACATGCTATTTATTTACAGCCCATTCTCATTCCAAAGTCATCAAATATTACCTTTCCAGTCACCTTTCGTGTCCACATGATGATCAGCTGAGAACGCAGCCACACAGAGGTGTTTGTAGTGTTGTTATTCGACCGTGCCGTAACAGCATGAGCAGCGTCAGGTGAAAACGCAGCCGGACAGAACCTGTCACGTCTGCATGATACTCCGTCAGATTTAAATAACGCACCGGTAACAATGTAATATAAGGAGCATCAGGCTGAGTGGGAGGGGCGAGAGGTCACTCAAAAGATACTGGAAATGCTGCAATGACTCACTGAAAAGCAACTGCTTTTGTTGTTTCTTGGTCCTAAACAGTGGCCGCCAGCCTGGCATCCAGCATGCCTCTGTGACACCACGTCCACCATCCCCTCCGTCTCCAGATGACAAACTCAGCTCATATACTACGTCACTTTAGAAACGTTGATATGATACAAATGAAACGTACAAATGTGACGCAATGCTAACATTCTCTTGTGGCGACTGGGCTGGCGGGGCAGGGGCCGGATCCAAAATTTCTTTACTTTTTTAGGTGTGAAAAGCATGATTAAACAAAAATAAATAAAAAATATTGAGTATAAATTTAGATTTTTATATGTTTAAAAACATGTCTGGGGGAGAAATGCAAAATACTGAAATACTGAAGCTGTTTTGAGAAATGGGGGCTGTCATAAAAAATAAAAAATAATAAAAAAGCTTTAAAGAGATTTGGGAAGTTTGGGAACCAATAGTCTAAACCTTAAGGCTCTGTGCTTTTACCCCAATATTTTCTACACACTGTGCATGTGTTTTATTGAGAACTTCTGAGGACTTGGTCTCATGGCTGCAGTATTTATTCCTTTCTGAGCTGCTTTAACCTAAACTGACCTTACTGTCTGACCTCCCACAGGCCTGACAGGCCATGCTGGGCATCGTGTGTGTTTGTGTGTGTTTGTGTGTGATGGCATTTCCATGCAAATTTCTCTCTAAAGCCCTGTCCCAGCAGCAAGGTCAGATGAAGGAATGTGATGCTGGATTGTGGCAGTAATAGCAGACACTCGGCCAGAGGGGGTGAAAAGAGGCTGAAAGTGAAGCGCTGCGGGGGAAAGGAGTGGTTTCTCTCTCTCTCTCTCTCTCTCTGTGTGTGTGTGTGTGTGTGTGTGTGTGTGTGTGTGTGTGT
>NW_024614067.1:0-1033 GCF_008729295.1 Plectropomus leopardus
CTCTGTGCTCCGTCCTCTGTCCTCTGTGCTCCTGTACTCTGTGTGACTGTCTACAGGTTCTGCTGGTTGGTTTATCTCAGCCAGCAGCTGACTTTACCAGACTTTAAAGAAACTTGTGAAACTAAGCCAAACATTTTGATGACACACAGATGCCTTTCATTTTTGTGATTTATTTAAAGAACATTACAACTCATCAGCTAGAATTCTAATTGCATATTTGTGGTGTTCAGATGTTGACATGTGGTCAGTGAATGGAGATTTTAACCTGCATATTTACATTTCTCATCCTGAATACCAATATACTAGTGAGAATGCAGTGAGTTGTGTGTTCATGGTGCAGTAAGAGAATTCTCTGAACGTGTGTGTAGTGGAGCACACATCTTTTATCAGTGTTTGGGATCATACTCAGGATATCTGATTGGATGTTGTGTGATCCTGCAGGAGTTCCGCAGAATCTCTTTCTCTGGCTACGTGTTGAATGGAGAGCAGGACAGCTTCTACTACATGTCCCTAAGCAGACTGCACCCTCATAGGATCCACGCCACCAAGAGGCTGTCTGAGAGCACCGCAAACCCCCCACAACACCCAGCCTTCTGCAGTACTGGAGCACAGGTGGAGGAGGTGATGCTGGAGAGTGAAGCAGAGACTCAGGCATGGTCATATCCAACATCTCTCACTCATGTGCATTAATAACAAAACAGTTGATGTCTGCATATTGTGTTTTTTTATTTAGATTGAGGTATGCAGTGATAGTCAGTTCTAGCTCCTTGGATCAAATATTTATTCATATCAACAAACTGGAGCTTGATAAAGCTCTGACATTAGTCCAGAGTTGATCTCAGATCGCTGATCAGTGGAGGTGGTTTGTCAAACATCTTTACCTGATTACAACTTACTGAGATGCTTTCTTCTACTTCTCTATATTTTCAACACATGAAACAGGTTTTATTTGCATTTTCAATATTGCAGTGTTCCACCAAACTTGCTTCATGTGAGCGTCACTTGGTAAGATCAATTCTGCTCTTTATTGTGT
>NW_024614068.1:0-1417 GCF_008729295.1 Plectropomus leopardus
CTCTCCTCCTCCTCCTCCTCCTCAGGTGGTTGGGTGTGACCTCGGCGGCTCTGGAGGAGGAGCAGGTGTGCTCTGACCTCCCTCTGAGCCACAGACAGCGTGACTTGTGTCGTCAGAAGCTCTTCCTGCTGCCGAGTATTCGGGACGGAGCTCGTCTGGCCATCGCCGAGTGTCAGAGTCAGTTCAGACAGGAGAGGTGGAACTGCTCCACCACCGAGCAGCCCAGCGTGTTCGGACACGAGCTGACCAGCGGTGAGGACCGCCGACACCGTCATGACCCCGCTGCAAAGAAACAAAAAAACAGACACAACAACAGGAAGTTAACAACACACCACGAAATAAAAACTACAGCAGACACACTCAGCTCACAGCCGGGGGCCAAATCTGGCCCCCAACATTTGCCACGCGTCCTTAAATCCTGGAAACGTCCTAAAATCCTAAAAATGTCCTGAAATGTCGATGATAAATGGAGGAACTTTGTTCCAGCTCAGTCTGTTCTGATCTGGTTCTCAGACCTATGGTGACCCCCCTCCCTCTTGTCCTGCAGGAACCAAAGAAACGGCGTTTATCTACGCGGTGATGGCGGCGGGGCTGGTCCACGCTGTCACGCGCTCCTGTAGTCATGGCAACATGACGGAGTGCGGCTGCGACGCTCGGCTTCGGGGCGGCGGCTCGCCGGCGGAGGGCTGGCACTGGGGCGGCTGCTCGGACCACGTTCAGTACGGGATCTGGTTCAGCCGCAAGTTCATCGACCACAGCGTGAAAAACACGTCGACCGCCACCAGAGGAGGGTACACGCTGAGCACCGCCAACCAGCACAACAGCGAGGCTGGCCGCCAGGTGACCACGCCCACAGGAAACACCTCCTTTACCTGATCGATCAGAGTCTGAAGCAACAAACCGATGATCAGTGTTTTTATTCTTCTTCTCTGCTTCAGGCGATCGTCCGGACGATGTCCACGCACTGCCGTTGCCACGGCGTCTCCGGCTCCTGTGCGGTGAAGACCTGTTGGAAGACGGTGGCGCCCTTTGAGCGAGTCGGCGTCTACCTGAAGGAGCAGTACGAGCGCAGCGTGCAGGTGTCGGACCGCTCGAGGAGGAAGACGAGGAGGAAGGATCAGCGGCGCCTCCCCGTCCACGCGCATCAGCTCATCTTCTTCAACAAGTCGCCAAACTACTGCGTGGAGGACCCGCGGCGGGGCGTCGCCGGCACCAGAGGGCGCCGCTGCAACCGCACGTCCGCGGGCTCAGACAGCTGCGTCCTGCTGTGCTGCGGCCGCGGATACAACACGCACCTGGTGAGACACGTCCAACGCTGCGAGTGCAAGTTTGTCTGGTGCTGCTACGTCCGCTGCAGGCGCTGCGAGAGCATGAACGACATGCACACCTGTAAATAAAGACGACAGGAGCACACCTG
>NW_024614069.1:0-1640 GCF_008729295.1 Plectropomus leopardus
TTTTTTGTGATTGTGTTTAGCTGAATGTCCAAAGTATGCATGTGTGTTTTTGCATGTAGACATGTTGTGCTTCTGTGTTGCTGTCATGGTCTTAACTTGCAGCTGCTGCTTTTTTTTCCCTTAACAAACTGCTCCGCGCACCACACTCTTTCTTGCCAGATACAGCATGTTATACACTTAAAAACCCCTCTTTCTTTTTCTTTTCTGACTCTCAGATTTGATGATGAAATCAGAGAAATCTCATGTCCTGGGAATTTTTTTTATTACTATTTTTGCTCTTGTCGGGTTTTTTTTTTTTTTTAGCTCCCTGACATGAGAAATGTCAATGAAAATACAAAAAGTTCAAAAAAATGTTCCCAAATAGGGCTGTTAATAAAAGCTCCCCGTTACATTGCGGTTTGGGAGCAGGGGACTGGGCAGGAAGCCATTTTCACACAGGCCGGCCTGACCTCCACTCTTAGCTTCAACTGAAAATAGCAGACAAGCGAGATTGCCGTACAAAGAGAGTGGGGGGGTGGAGGGAAAAGTGAGGAGATAGATCCCTCCGCCGCAACATTACCTGACAGAGAAGGAATAAAGGAAGGGGGAGGAGAAAAGACTTGATGGCTTTTCCACCAGTCTTCCGATTCCTTTGCAAAACAGTAAATCTTGTGAAGTTTATTTTCTTTGCAGCATCTGTGTTTTATAAGGGCTCTTTTAATTTGTTTTTACTCTGTCCAGTGGGGGATCCCCGCTCCTTTTCCTTTTTTCTTCTCCCTTTGTGTTCAACCCTTTTTAGTCCATCTCCGTCTCTTCTCCTCCCTTCTGTTTTTTTTCCCTCTCCCTCTCCTTCCTCCCCGTGTGGAAGTGAGTGTTTTAATAATGATACTTTGGGGAACTGGGATTGTCGGAGAGCTTTCTCCTCCAGCGCAGAAAGACCACGGCCCCCCTCCCCATTCTTCTTCCTCTGCCCTGCTTTTTAATCCCTCCCTCCTTTAACATGTCTGAGAAACTTGGACTGTGAATGGTGGAAAGTGGGAATAGGAATCAACTGACACAGTTGTGTTGATTTTGGTCATTTATCAAAGAAGTGAAGTTGTTCGGTCAAAGTGGTGACGTTTCTAAATGTTAGTGCCAATACTGTTGACAATGTTTCAGTACCAATATCAAAACTATTATTTGATCCCTTAATTTGGGAAGTATCAACATGTTCTAACCCTGAATAATACAAATAGACTTGATCCAAGAACAGTACAATCTAAGATTCCCTCATTTAAGCCTTGTGCCTCATTTTAAAAAAGTTCCTCTGGTGTCATTAGGGAAAAAGAAATTCTGTGTCAAAAAACTGCCATACAAGTATAAATTAATATTTTCCACTTTTTTGACATAAATCTTTTAACCAACTTCCATACTGATCATAACTACCAAATATTCTTTAATTTTCAGAATGTCAACCCTTCAAATGCCAATTTTTGGACATGATCCCAATGTTTTTTAAATAAAAAACGTATGATAAAAAATAAATTTCTTTTCATATAATAAATGCAAGGGGACGTGCACAATTACACACAAACTCACACACACATGCACACACACACTATTTTTTTTCATACACATACTCATACACACTCATACACACACACACACACACACACACACAC
>NW_024614070.1:0-2228 GCF_008729295.1 Plectropomus leopardus
GACAGCAGTAGGACACAGTGATTCCCTCAGAGGACAGTGTCCTTCAGACTGTCCTCTTTCTGCAGGAGGACACAGTGATGACCTTAGAGGACAGTGTCCATCAGTCTGTCCTCTTTCTGCAGGAGGACACAGTGATGACCTTAGAGGACAGTGTCCATCAGTCTGTCCTCTTTCTGCAGGAGGACACAGTGATGACCTCAGAGGACAGTGTCCATCAGTCTGTCCTCTGACAGCAGGAGGACACAGTGATTCCCTCAGGGGACAGTGTCCTTCAGTCCGTCCCCTGACAGCAGGAGGACGGACTGATGGACACGTGATGAGCTCTGCTGTGTGAAAACAGAGTTCAGGCTCAGTTCAGTTTCTCGCCTCCACAGAGTCGACCAATCACAGCGAGCGGACGCCGTCACGGAGGGACCCGAACTCTGTTGGAGACACTTTTCATGTCAACAACTGCTGCAGGAAACTCCAGGCAGGTTTCCATTAACCCTCAAATTACACAAATTGAAATTGCAAATCTAAAATACACCCAGTCGAAACACGCCAATTTAGAAAAGTACTCCTGTTTATTGCAAACAAGTTTTGATGCGAGCGTGAGGGGGTTTTCAGCCGCAGGCATCACTCAGCGGAAACACGTCATCTCACGCTCTGGTTTATCCACGTTTACAAATTATCTCCCAACTTTAGCACAAACCTGTGAAGGAAACCTGCCGAGTGACTCGCTCTGAAGTCTGCCGCTGACAGCGTCGCCACAAATGCAACAACTGTTTCTCACGTTTGTGCGAAAACATGAGCGATCTTTTCACAACGTGTCGTTGAAGTGCGTCACATTCCGAAATTTTGACCACTTAGCTCGTAGTTTCTCCCCCCTAATGTCGTAAATTAGCGTGAAAAAGATCAGCCTCATCACCCAGACGCTGCCGCCTGCCGTGTTTACTTCCTGCAGCGGAAGAACTTATAAAATGATGCTTTGTAAATGAATATAGCAAGAAGGAAATACTCCTGATTTGAGACCAAAATCACCAGATTATCAGCAGCATCTGTTCTTTGAGGAGACAAACAAACAAAAAACACCTTTTTTACAATTTTTTTCCCTCAGAAATTTGCAACATTAATCTCTGAAATTCTGATTTTTCCCTCAGAATATTGCGCTCATTTTTATTTTTTTTATTTAGAATAATCTACAGTACTAGTAAGAGTACTATTAAAATATGAAATCAATAAGCAGTATCTGTTGAAGTAGTAATACTGTTGAAACCCTCTGAAGTCTCTCTGATCTCTGATTGATGGTCGCTTCACAATAAAAGCTCGTTCCTCATAATAACCCAGTTTACAGGATCTGCATAATGAGCTGTGACTGTGTGACTGTGTCACTGTGACTGTGACTGTGTCACTGTGTGACTGTGTGACTGTGTGACTGTGTGACTGTGTCACTGTGTGACTGTGTGACTGTGTCACTGTGTGACTGTGTCACTGTGTCACTGTGTGACTGTGTCACTGTGTCACTGTGTCACTGTGTCACTGTGTCACTGTGTCACTGTGTGACTATGTCACTGTGTCACTGTGTGACTGTGTCACTGTGTCACTGTGTCACTGTGACTGTGTGACTGTGTCACTGTGTCACTGTGTCACTGTGACTGTGTGACTGTGTGACTGTGTGACTGTGTCACTGTGTGACTGTGTGACTGTGTCACTGTGTCACTGTGTGACTGTGTCACTGTGTCACTGTGACTGTGTGACTGTGTCACTGTGTCACTGTGACTGTGTGACTGTGTGACTGTGTGACTGTGTCACTGTGTGACTGTGTGACTGTGTGACTGTGTCACTGTGTCACTGTGTGACTGTGACTGTGTCACTGTGTCACTGTGTGACTGTGTCACTGTGTGACTGTGTGACTGTGTCACTGTGCGACTGTGTCACTGTGCGACTGTGTCACTGTGTGACTGTCACTGTGTCACTGTGCGACTATGTCACTGTGTCACTGTGTGACTGTGTCACTGTGTCACTGTGTCACTGTGACTGTGTGACTGTGTCACTGTGTCACTGTCACTGTGTGACTGTGTGACTGTGTCACTGTGTCACTGTGTGACTGTGTCACGGTGTGACTGTGTCACTGTGTCACTGTGTCACTGTGTCACTGTGTGACTATGTCACTGTGTCACTGTGTGACTGTGTCACTGTGTCACTGTGTGACTGTGTCACTGTGTCACTGTGTGACTGTGTCACTGTGT
>NW_024614071.1:0-1172 GCF_008729295.1 Plectropomus leopardus
GATAATTTTCTTGTAACTTTTTACTAATTTACGTATTTCTACTAATTTCTTCTGCCATTTTTTTGTTAAGTTGCTCATTTCCTTCTACCCAAGTTTTTGAAAGAAATCATACAAATTAATTTAGGTTTTTTAAAAAAATATATATTTAGGTTAATTACATTAGAGATAAGCTGTGGCTTTGATGTACTCTATTTGGAGACATGGCTTTAACAGTCAAATTTGATATTTGCAGAGAAGGACAAATCAAAATCAAAGAGTCATGTAAACAGGATTATTATGGAGAGTTATCAGTTAAGGCAATCATGCAAATGTCTTACACAATTAGAATTATTACACACATGTTAACAACAACTGAACGCCAGCTCTGACTTCTCTCCTTGGGATAAGCAGGTCTGGAGTGTCTCCTCTGTAATGAAACAAGTGGCCTGCTTTAAAGGGAATGAAAGGAGGGGGATGATTTGATTAGCCAGGATAGATGCCAGCTCCTAACACACCTACCGATAATGTATTCCTCCTAATCCCATCTAGCTTCCAACTGCGCTGCAGGTGTACCCCGCGCCTCTGGCCATGAAAATACCACACATTCACATTCACCACGCCCTGTGCACCTTGCATGGTCGACTGCACTTTCTATCATGCGAAAATAAGAGGCTAAATGTAACAATCTATGTAAGACAGTGGTGTGCTGATAGCCAGTGGTGTATCTCCCATGAAAAATGAAGAAAGGTCATGTTACATTACAAATGAGAAAAGGGACAAGTGCTTTTCAAACTGAAGTGTTGTATTTTAAAAATATACTCTTGTGATAATTAAAAACACAAAACTCAAGTTGTGTCATTTTAACAGTTTCAGACAGAGAAAAATACAGTTTTTTTTAAAGAGCAAATGATATAATTGGAAGGCACTCTAATAAAGTGGAGTAAGGGTGCATTACAGTCATGTCAGAGGTTCTTATCTTTTGAAAAACAATTGGAAACAATATTAGATGAATTGCGTTCCTCTGTGCCACTGCATTGGACTGGCAACTAATAATTTCCCCAACATGAGACAACAGTACCTTATAGTCAGTCGAGTATTTTGAAAAATGCTACTGCTTAGCAAATCCACCAATGACTGTAAAATTGTTTAAGTGAATCATCTTTTCTTTCAACCTTTTTTTTAGCGTTTCGGTA
>NW_024614072.1:0-1187 GCF_008729295.1 Plectropomus leopardus
TTTTTTGTGATTCAGGCAGCCTGAGCTCCTTCCATGGTCCAGCAGCACCACAGAAGGAAGACAAGGAGAATCAGTGTTAAGTGTCTCCTGACATGAGGAGTTTTATCAGTGCACAATTGTGAATTATACTTAAATCAAAAGGGAAATTCTGCAGGATAATGTTTGTTTTATAGACACTCAGCGAGCAGAACCTGCAGTATTCTGGCTGGTAAGTTTCTGCTCTAACTTCAACTGAGCACTGACCTGATTTGTAAACCTAATAAATTGAAATTTCAGACCCCTGGGTACACCGCAGCAAAGCGTGACTGATTTATTGCCATATTTATGGGATATGAAAGCATATTTCTAAGCAGCATTCACTCAGCGCCTGCATTAAAGCTGGTCTACCACTCAGAGGATGGAGCTGGGAAACGTGGGTGTGAAAATCCTCTGACTCGAGGACGCTGGCAGCCTGCAGAGGCTATCTGAGACTGGATTTCAGACATTCATTTGTTTTTTAGACACTGAAGGAACATCCTCATTCAGTCTTGACCACTGAAGAATAAAAAAGAGAGAGAATACAGAATCTCATCCAGCTGAAGAGTCTCTTTCAGACATTGTATTCAACCTAAAATAAAATGTGGCAAAGTCTTAATTTTTCTCGGGTGCATCAGAGCAAACCATCAAAATCTTTCTGTTCTTGTAGTTTTTGTAAATGTGTGACGGTGACTGATTTGTAAAATGATTGTTTTCCATGTTTTTTTGTATTATACTTGGATTAAAATTGAGTTTTTTCCTTGTTTCAGCTCTGTGGGGAGTGTTACACAAACTTCAGGGGGTTAGTTAAGGCTTGTAACTCAAAAATAATTTAACTTGTCAGAATCAATTTATTACTTTCTAAAGAGAGCCACACAGGAATATAGCTTCTGAGGACAAAAATGAGTCAAAAACATTTGAACTCTTCAATATCAATATCAATATTGGCTATTGAGTCAGAATGTGTCAGAAACCTGGACTTAAATGTTGTGGTGGATGAGTTTTAAAGAAGAAAGTAAACCATGGCATAAGGTAGGCCTACTTCCACATTCTCACACATTATAAGTTTGTTTTTATCCAGTTTTAAACCACTCTTCTTTGGTACGCTTTTTAACGTGTATTATCTGTGACTATATCTTTTAACTGGGCAAAGGATTTTACCAACAAACTTG
>NW_024614073.1:0-2902 GCF_008729295.1 Plectropomus leopardus
GAATTATAATTCTTTTTTTTTTGACAAAAGTTATTTTGATTGATTTCACTGCAGAAATGTTATTAGTTTTGTTTCAGTGTTGCGGATATTAGTATTTGATTAGGCTTTGATAGCAAAAATTAATGACGAGAAGACCTTGAGCACAACTAAAATGGTTTACAACATGCACACTGAAACTCTGTAAAGTCAGCACTCCATCCCTGCTTCCCTTCTCTCAATTGCACCCTTTGACGTGTTTTCTCATCTCCTAAACACTGTCAGACGTCCCAGGCTTAATTACCTTCCTTGACTGACATGATAATGTAAAACAGCTCTTAGGTGAAACCAAAGCAGGAATTGGTCATGCATGGTCAGGCCTCCTGCCGGGCACACCTTAATCAAATGTGACGCGAGTCTGAATGCGAGCCAAAATCGTTTTCGGACCCAAATAACGAACCACTGCCTGGGTTTCAATGACGAGCTACATGGTCGGGGTCAGCACTCCGACGCGAGATTGATATTTCATCATCATCGCCTCAATCTGGAGATTGTTTGTGCATTTCTCATCTCCAACAGCTTTCAGGGGCCTCGACAGGCCCCCCATTTGCATTTGTTTAGTAGTGACCTCATCCTGGCATCTTGGCATGGCCGGATTGTTTCTTACTTTTTGCTGCACTGACCACTGTGGGCTCACACTGACAACCCTCCACCTTCATCGCATTTCACACACAAACTTGCAGAAACACGAGCATGCATAATTCAGCGGAAACTGAAAACAGCTGATGTGGGCTAACGAAGTGGAAGTACAGTAAATGTGGTGCGTGAGATTTTATGTCTGTGTGCAAACATGTTCACTTGGCATGCCTGTTCATGCGTGTGCATGCACCGTGCGCTCACAGAGGTATTCAGATTTGTAAAAACTGTGTGGGTGTGCACAAGTAAGTGCAAGGGGCCTCTGAGAATACAGTATATATTGCAGATGCAAATCAGCGAACGTCTATCAGCAGCCTTCTTGCCTGCTATATCATCTTACGATTCCATGCCAAACACTGCGCAATTAAATCCTTACTGTAATGAGAAAATACCAACAGGATTCTACCTGAGTCAATCAATTTCCTATGGATTGAGGGACAATCATGATGCGCCTGTTTTCCATCGGCACGCTTTGCCCTCTGAAGCTTGTATTACTGGCAGAACAGTCACTTGAGTGTTATGTAATTGGAAAAGCACATTGGACAGTGTATTCCTGTTCACTATGTGCTTGCAGCAGGAATGATATCATTACAAAGTGCTTCTCTCATCAAATCCTCTCTTACCGTCGGCTTTCAGCCACGCCCAGCTCATCACAGGCTCAGCATCAGCCATGATGAGTGTCATGTGTCTGCACTCTACATGTGTATATTGCGTGTGCACACCACTGTGTGACAAATTAGGACATGATTAGAGCTTATCTCAAAGCTGCATGAACCCCTGACACAGATATAGTTTTCACACATGAGAGACAGAGATGCTGAGCAGGTGAACATGAGAAGAAGAATGCTTGAGCGTGGAGTGTGTATCTGCTTTTGTACTTATATGTGAGTGATTAAAGAAGTATTTCACCGATATAAAGAAAGCCCTCACATAAAACTAGGCCATCGCTGCAGTAGAGAGACGCAGATACTTTTGAAATTGGTGCTACATGACCAGAGAAAGCAGAGAAAAAGGGTGCTTTTGATGCATTAAAACACATTTGTGAGAAAATAGGTGAGAAATAGGCAGTGCAGCAACATAGTCTTTGTTTATATTTGATCAGCACTGCCTAGTTTTACAGTTTAATATGATTTTGGTCCGAGTTTGAGAGATAGAGAGAGGGGCGGGTGTGTCTCTTGATCAGCTTTTTGAGGCAGCAGCAGGCAATAGGAAAATGCGGAAGTACAGCCTGTAGTTTGAGCAACCGCCCCAAGAGTCAGCAAAACTCCTCCAAATCACATAAATGAAAATTTTGCCGTGGGGGGAGGAGGGATATCTTAGCACTGGTTAGATGGAGGACAGTCCGCCACAGTTCAACTACACATACGACCCACATTGTTCTGATACAAAGCTGGTTGAAAATATGTAAAGATCTCATCTAGGGAAAAGGAGGATAAAGCCATGGGGCATGGGAGTCACCCCAGCAAGGCCCTGCATGTGTGTGTGGAGTCCTGCTCCCACGTGCAAGTCACACACATTCCTCAAAAACAAAATTCCACTGGGGACCTGGGTGGTGGGAGTGTCCCATGTGCTTATTAACGGGTCTCTGATTCCCTTGTCATAGTACAGGAAACAACGAAAAAGCCTCAAGTCAACAGATAAGGGGCACCGCCAGAGACTGAAAGAGCGGGTCGGGGAGGTCAGGGGCCCAGGGGACAGACAGCGAGATGCAGAGAATAGGACAGATAAAGAAGGAGAGAGGTGCTTACTGTAGTCAATGTTGCTGTGAACCGCAGCTGCGAATAGTACTGTCAATAAGATGACACTCCATAATGCTGAGGGGGCTGATGGGAAGGCCATGGTCGGGCACACAGATCCGCCTGTCTCACTGAATCCTCAGGAGGGCAGAGGAGCTCTGGAGTGTCACCTGCAGGGAGAGAGAGCAGTGGAGAGAGATCAAGAAAACAAGCAGGGCAAGCCGACTGGCCACTAATTGCGTCCCCTGCCATTGGTTGGCTGCTGCTGAATAAACGCTTGGCCCACTCCTTGCTCACGCGTTGCTCCATGGGTATTCATCGATCTGCTTGTGTCATACCGTACTGAGAGGCGATTGAGAGAGACGGGGGAGGGGGGGCAAACAGCGGAAAGGATGCGATGATGGTGTATAGGTGGTAATGAGGGGAGAAGGGGCTGTGGAATTTATTCATCCACTTTAACAAGCTGTGCGCATGTGGAGTGAAGGAAAGCGAGT
>NW_024614074.1:0-1562 GCF_008729295.1 Plectropomus leopardus
TGATAGACTGGCTTAACAGAGACAGGAAAGTTGGAAAAGAAAAAGGTGATGACAAACAGCAAAGGGCCACAGGCTAGAATCAAATCGAGAAACCTCAGCCATATGGGGTGCACACTCTACCAGACAAGCTAGACGTTGCCCTGACTGACTTACTCTTATTGCAGGTTGTGCACCATAGGGTTAGACCATATGATGGTGAATACTGTACGATGGTAGAAGAAACGTGTCCACTGCAGAGATTGGCAATACCATTTTTACTGTAGGAGCAAATCAGGGCTTCTTGTATTCTTGTATGATTTCACCACTCCAGCAGCCTCGCGAAGTTGCAGAGTAACATGATATGGACAGACACGGAGGAAGAGAGTGAAGTTATGTTGTTGTGTTGTGAATTTTAGCTTTACCGTTTTGAGTCTTGTATTTTTTAGAGGTAGATTATTTTTATTGTGTAGGAATAGCAGTTAGGTTGCAGAACTGACACTGCTACCATGTGCTAAGGGTGTAGAAGAACTACTGAGGCCAATGTTAAATAGCGGAAATATAGATGGCCCTATCTACAGCCAGTGTTATATTTGTTCATTCTGGGCTACTGTAGAAACAACATCCATGTTTAGATATAAACAACTCATTCTGCAGTGATAAAAACACAATGATTTTTATTTCCAGGGGGTTATAAATGAATGAAAAATATATATATTTTTTTACCATTTATGTCAACAGATGCCCCTTAATTGTGCACACTTAACTTTAACTTAATTGTTTTCTCATGTGAGGCAATTTTGTTTGTTTGTATGGAAGTTTCAAATAAACAAAGAAAAAAAATCAAATGTGCTGAAGCACAGTATGGTTATTTTAAACCATTTTTTAATGGAATTTACAGAACAATTACTGTATCATGATAAATACCATTACCATGATATGAAACCACATATACCATAAAGATTTTGGCCATATCGCCCACCCCCAACACGCTAACTTTGATTTAAAACGAATCAAAGCTTAAACTAGTGACTAAAGTGTTATACGTCTTGTTGTTGCTTCATGATAAATGTCTTTAATGAGTTCTCTGTCTTTGGTAGATCTTACTTTAAGCCTGCGGCCGAAGGTGTTGCAGTTTATGAACAGCATATAAATGAAACTTGGTGGTTAAACATTAATATGACTTAATAACTCAAAATCAACCCTAGTTCTCTTAATTATCTTGTTAAAACATTCTCACTTTCAAACAGAATTTGTCGCTATACGAAAAGTTAACTACCCACTGTTCAACAAAGCAGCATAAATTCTCAATTATATAGGTTATTAATTTATATTGATATTATGTGTCTTCTATTTTGATAGTACATTATATATATATTATTAAAATTCTCACAATGTTTTGATTTAAATTTTGTCTGAATATTATATCTTGAAGCCTGTATCAGGGTTGTATCATGGCCTTAGTGTTTTGTCTCATGCCTGCCATGCGGTCATTTGTTGGAACATAGTGAGCATGTGTGTTCGTGGGGTGTGTGTATGTGTGTGTGTGTGTATGTGTGTGTGTGTGTGTGTGTGTGTGTGTGTGT
>NW_024614075.1:0-4505 GCF_008729295.1 Plectropomus leopardus
CATTAAGTATGTTAAAGAACGTTGTTTTACACGATTTGACCCTCAGTAGATTCATATGTTGTTTTCTGAAGGTCCATAAATGTGCTGAGTCAGACCTGTGAAACCATAACATGTTTAAGCCCCCACAGAGCGCTCATGTCTGCAGTCATACGTACATACATGTTTGATTCCATCGGTCATCAGGCAGCGTGATCCGGCATTAAATGTCTAATGAGCGAGTCAAGTTAGCAATCACTGGAAGTTTGTATATCTGAAAATGCCTGGAAGTGTGATCCACCTATTCAAAACTTCTTAAACAATGTCATGAAAATGGGGCAAAATATTATGGAAAAGTTTTGAAAATGTACTGTGAGGGGAACTCTGGGTGTGGGCGGGTATCATCTGCATATGAGCGGTAGGAGATCTTGTATTTATGCAGACTGGAGCCTCACGGGAACATTTATGAGGTGCCGCTGGCCAGCAGCTGACACGCACGAGAGCTTATTGATATGAGGCTTCATATCAATGAGGCAAATAAAATGGGCCCCAACACGGAGCCCTGAGGTTCACTGCAGTTTCACCCGTCAGTTCACCAGCTGCAGCTCTGCTCAAAGATAAAACAGGAGAAATACGATCTCTTTTCCTGTTTCCAAATCGTGCTCGTACTGCAGCAGTCTGGACCAGTTGGAGAGACTTTATGGAGCAACCTGATAATAAGAATTATAATAATCCATCTGACAAGGAACAAAAGAGTGGATCCATTTTTCTGCATCTTTTTGAGACAGGATATAGTTAATTTTGCCATATTACACAGGTGAAAGAAGGCAGTCGTTGAAGTTAAAGGACAAATCTTGCGGTGTTGCTGGAGGTCACGGCAATGCCGTCCAAAGAAACTATATCCTTACAAAGAGTTTCTGAGGAACACGAACTTCAGTTTGAATTCAACATCACAATTGTCCTGATTTTTACATCCTTAAGACACGCTTGTAGTTTAGATACCTGATCGGTTTCTTCAACGATAGATACAGTTGGTCTACATATCAATTAATGTATAATTAGTGTACATTTCACTATCTTTAGTATATTTGACGATCTTGTTGTTATATACATTTTTATCAAATTATCTCTACATTTAACTCTGCACTGTACGCAGCTCGTCCTGCCCTTCCTCTGTCAGCTGTAAACGATGCTATCTGATCGATCACCTCTGATAAACTTTATTGACAATCTTCAGATTCATTTCCTCTGAGCCAGAAAACAAAGTTCAACTCAGAACAAAACTTGAATTATTTCCATTTTCTACTCGTTACGCCCCGGCTTGTGAGCGGAGAGGGAAGCAACATAAAACCACAAATTTTATGGTAAAGTTATTCATTAACGAAGAAAAGCGGGCTTGTGAGTGCTGTTTAAATCACAGAAATAAATCTAACAAAAAGAAGGCTCTTTAAAACAAACGCTGCTTAACTCCAGTGACATCAAAAGCAGAAAAAACCTTCAGTCCTAAATCACTCAGTGAAAATACAAATTAAAACTGCACCCCTGGAGACTTCCAGTGATGTCATGCCAAGAGTAGCAGCTTGATTCTCCTGCTGCGGGGAGAAACCCCTTAAAAAACTAGCCAAATCATCAGTTCAGTTTTAAACTTTGAATACAGATTGGTTAAAAGGAAAATTGAAATGTCCGCGCTGAAAAAGGATACAGAAAAGAAGGGCAAAGCGACCAAAAAAGAGGATAAACAGGACCAAATGGACATGCCCTCAAACGCAGGTGAAACGTGCGCCAAAAACATGTCGGCAGTACTCACTGAACTCCGCAACTTACGGAAAGAACACATGGAGGCTTCTCAAGACACGAAGACCACCTTGTCCAGGGTTGAATCTACCCTCAGTGATGTGCTGGAACGTACGACAAAACTGGAACAACAGGTTGCGGAGGTTGAACAAAGAGTAAGTGACACGGAAGATAAAACACTTTGCCATGAGAGGGTAATTCGCTATTTACTCCATAGAGAGGCTAAACTGTCGGCAAAGTGTGAGGACCTCGAATCCAGAGCAAGGCGAAACAACCTGCGCATATATGGGGTGAAAGAGGGGCAAGAACGGAATGAGATGATTAAATTCATAACCGACTTGATGCGCACTTCGCTGGAATTACCAGAAGATTTGGACCTATGTGTGGAAAGGGCACATCGTTCACTGACTATGAAACCGAAGGACTCTGCCCCCCCAAGATCCATTATTGTCAGATTTTCTGACTACAGAATGAAAGAAACAATACTTCAGAAAGCTTGGAAAAAACGAGGGGTGACATATGAAGGGCAAAATGTCTTATTTGACCAAGACTACACAACGGATGTACAGAAGAAACGCAAACAAGTGCGGGAGGTAATAAAACAACTGAAGGACAAAAAAGTTAAAGCCCAATCGCCTTTCCCTGCTCAACTGAAAATCCACTTGGAAACCGGAGTGAAGACCTTTTCGACCCTCGCGGGTCCCCTGAAGGAGATGGGAATCCATGTCAAGGTGGAGGATCGGGAGACTCTGCAGAAGGAACTGTTGCGCAATCACTGGGACATGGCCCCAACATCAAACAGAGCAGGCCCATCAACGATGACAAATGCGGACCTGCAAGCTTTTGTTCAAGGTGAAGAATGAATACCAAACGACTTTAAAATGTAAGTAGACAAGGGAAGGAAGAAGGGAAAAAAAGGGAGAAGAAAGAAAAAAGAAAAAAGGGAAAGAGGGGAAGGAAAAGAGAAAGAGGAAAAAAAAAGGAATATATCAGGATTATGTCTTTTTTTTTTTTATTGTAATAAGGAGTAATGTTTGGCTGGTTTTAATAAGTACAAATCCAAAAAAATGAAGGAAAATATGAGGTTTGTCCCTTCACAGGATGAAGGGCTAAGATATTTTAATTTTGTTTAGTTTAGTTTTTGTTTTATTTCACCTTAGGCAACGCTAATTTCAGATATTTCGCTGTCAGATAGTTGCAATAGCACTGTGTGTGTCTAACCGGAGAGGTTTTTGTCACAACTCTCTGTCTAGAAATTTAATAGCAGGAAGTTTGTTTAATCAGTTGGTTGTTTGGAAGTCAGTTCATGTCTTTTCTGCTGTTGTTGTTTTTGTTCTTTCCTTCTATCGTGTTTGATGATTATGTATATAATTCTGACAGTCGTACAGTCATATGTTATATTGTAAATGGTATACAGATGCGTGTTAAAATGTTGAAAAGGAGGTCTGATTTGAGAACTAGGCTGAATAGTAATAATTTTTTCATACATTTATGAACAATTTGAACATAATTACATATAATGTCCGTGGACTGAATCATCCTATTAAAAGGAAAAATATATACAGTCAGCTAAAGAAAATGCAATGTTCTATTGCTTTATTACAGGAGACCCACTTATCAGAAAGTGAACACAAAAAATTAAGACGGGAATGGGTAAATCAAGTATATAGTGCCTCGTTTGATAAAAAAAAGGGGAGTTGCAGTTTTAATTAATAAATCATTGGCCCTTTCTTTGGAAAAAAACATCCATGATAAACTGGGGCGATATGTTATGGTCATACGTAGGATAGGGGACATGGAGATATCTATTCTGAATCTGTATGCACCAAACGAACATGGTGGTAATTTTTTTGAAGTAATTGCAAATGTCATTGCTGCTAATGCTAAGGGCATGATAATAGTAGGAGGTGACTTAAATGCGGTACAAGATGGAAGATTAGATAGAATACCAGCAGAGAGGGGACCCCAAACTAAAAAAACCAGGACGCTTAATGATATGATTTCAGAATTAGGACTTGTGGACCCCTGGAGACTTCAAAACCCTAAAGGGAAGGACTTTAGTTTTTTTCTAATGTTCATAATAGTTATTCTAGGATTGACTTTTTCTGTCTCTCCCAACAATATATGTATAAGGTAATAGATTGTCATATTGAATCGATAACTCTAAGTGACCATGCTCCTGTTATGTTAAGTATGGATGTAGGTAAAGAAAATTTCTTTAAATACCGGAGATTAAATGTCTCATTATTGACCAATGCAACAGTAGTACAGGAATTAAAACAGAACTTGAAAGAATATTTTGAGATAAATGACACTGGAGATGTAACACCACCAATCCTATGGGGGGCAGCTAAAGCTGTTATAAGGGGAAAAATGATCCAGATTGCATCAAGACTAAAGAAATTAAGATTGGCCAAACAAACGAAGATAGAAAATAAAATAAAACAATTAGAAATAGACCATAAAACTACAGGAGCATATAACACTCTGCTTGAACTAAAAGAAAATAGGAAGGCTTTAGATAAACTCCTTACATACAAAGCGGAGGGTGCATTAAGATTCTCCAAACAAAGATACTATGAAATGGGAAACAGAGCCAGCCGCCTGTTAGCGTTTCAGCTTCGTAAAGGTCAGGCTAATTGTTTGGTCTTCAAAGTTCTGCACCCCATACATAAAAAAATAGTCTCTCACCCTAAGGAAATTGCAGATGCCTTTGCATCGTTTTACAAAAACTT
>NW_024614076.1:0-1383 GCF_008729295.1 Plectropomus leopardus
CATCTGATAATAATAATTTGGCAACAGCCTGGCTTTGAGCATTAAAATCTTCTTTAAAATGACAAAGAAATGCAATCAGTTCTCCACTGACCTCTCTGACTCCAGAAAAACATCCATTGTACTGACAAACAGTTAAAAAATATATAGATATAATACTTTCAATACAGTTTTTAAAATCATCACCATCATTGTCAAATATAAGCATGCTGTATGTACTGTAAATAGCCATGCATATATACTGTACACATAATACTGTCTGTATGTAACCTATTATATCACCAAGATAGCAGACCAACGCTGCATCAACACTGAATCATAATGTTAATGAATCAACAAAACCATCACTGAATCAGTGTCCAAATTTAACATTGATTTTTAATCAGGTTTGCACCCTGAGATAATGATATTTCAATGATAAAAAAATAAAATAAAATTGATGTTAGTTGAATTTAAATTCCCTGACTTAACATGAAATCAACATTGACAATATCAAATCGATCCTGCTTTATGTGTGGTGGGATTTTGTGCAGTTACCAGTAAAATAATGTCACTTTTGACTAAATCAGAGAACACATGGTGCTGCAATTAACATGAAATGAACCAAAAAGTCACTAACTCGAACAAAGTCAATAAAACATTCTTCAACCAGACATTAACTAACATGCATTTGTACCTATTTATACCTGAACATGAAGGAAAAAGCATTTCTTGCAGTATTGTGTTTCTATGTTGTTGTTAACCGGTGCTTTTTTATAGGCTATATTTATGCTTCCATTTTTTTTAACCTACTTTTGAGTGCATAATGTTATTTTCCCCCTCACACAGTCACACACACCAACAGACAAAAAGATAAAAAATAAAATGAAATAAAATAAAATTAACCATGACAATAACAATAATAATCATAACAGTAATAACAGATAACAAATCAACTGAAATACTGAAATACATAAATTAATTAGATTCAATATAATGATAAATAAATGCATAAATAATGATAAAGAAATTTTAAAAAGTAAAAAAAAATAGAATAGTAAGTATTATAACCTACATCAAAGTTATATATTAGTTAGTTTTTTTTTAAGGCAGGATCAGTACTTTAATGTTATCCCACATCTCCCCTTTCAGTCAGCGATACATGGCCAAGAAGGACATAAATGAGTTACAAACAAACAAACAAACAAACAAACAAACAAAACTCCTTATGTGCATAATGGTTTAATCTTGTTTTTACTTGTAGTCTATGCTTCTCTTTATTATTTCCAACAAATGTGTTGAAGAAAAATCACTATATTTTTGTGACTCAAATGTAAAAAGGGTTAGAAAACCATATATATTTTATATTCATATTTTCTGCTGGCAATTTGTTATTCATTGTCATGC